>NC_069504.1:304215148-304515148 GCF_027579735.1 Bombina bombina | reverse complement strand
TTGTTCTACCTCAATAAAAATATTTAAAAAAAAAAAAAAATCTGAAAGGCAGCTGGTATGCTTATGTTGAAGGTGTTTATTTGTTGGATCACAACTGCAGATATGATACTAATAGGAGTGTTATCTTTATAAACTTGTTACAGGAGAATATCAAAGATGCTCCTGTATAAGGCAGCTGTAGCTTATTGGAATTGGTTCCGTTTTATTTAGACAGGAATGAAACCTTGTAAGTTGTTTGAATAATATGTTTTCCTTAGGTGGTTACATATAGGCATTCTGGTACAGGTGGGGAAGGCAGCATACTAACAACACAGTTGTTGAATCATTTCAGTGAGAAGTGCTGTGTCTGCTCCATGAGCTTCTATGACGCTACAGTTGAGGGAGTGTGGAACTCAACCAATCAGCTGCGTGGATTTCGTGACAGTCTCTGGACGGAGACACAGGATTGGCTTTACGGAGTTTGCATGCTGTGATAGTGGGTGTGTGAGAATCAACCAATCACCTGTGCGGATTTTGTGACAGTCTCTGAACGAAGACACAGAAATGGCTTTGCAGTGTTTGAAGAGCTTGCTTTTACTCCGTGCTTGTTGGAATGTAAATTAAGGTGGGTACAATGGGAGCGGTTAGACCCCAGTGAATGTTGAGTGTCAGAGTCCTCCTGTGCTATGATAGTTGAACCGCTATAGCGGTAGGTTGTCTTGAGGTAGTCAGTGCAAGCTGAGGAGGATAGTAAATGCGTTCCGCTTGATGTACTGCACGGCTTAGGCTTTAGGAAGCACGTAGTAAAGTTCAATCTTCAGAAGGGGAATAAGGCAGTATTGAGACTCTTAGCTTAGTAGCAATTAAGCAATGCTGCTTGGATATTAGCCAGAAAGTTTAGAACAGCTAGTTCACAGGAACCACAATGCAGTCTTAAAGGTATATGCACTTCAGAAAGAATCATGACACTACTGGAATTTTGGACCACTCTTCTTTCACCAACTGCTCCAGGTTTCTCAGATTGGAAGGGTTCCTTTTCCCAACTGCTGTTTTGAGATCTCTCCACATGTGCTCTATGGGATTGAGATCTGGACTTATTGCTGGCCAGTTTAGTACTCTTCTTTGTCTTAAACCATTTCTGGGTGTTTTTTGACATGTGCTTTGGGTCATTGTCCTGCTATAAGACTCATGACCTCTGACAGAGATCCAACTTTCTGACACTGGGCCCTACATTGCACCACAGAATTCTTTGGTAGTCTTCAGATTTCATAATGCCATGCACACAGTCAAGACATCCAGTGCCTGAAGCAGCAAATCAACCCCAAAACATCAGTGAACCTCCACCATGTTTAACTGTAGGGACTGTATTTTTTTCTTTAAAAAAAAAAAGTCTAATTTCTTTTTCAAAAAACAGAAGAATTATGTGATTTACCAAAAAGCTGTAATTTTGTTTTGTCTGTCCACAGCACATTCTTCCAAAAGGATTTTGGCTTCCTCAGGTAAGTTTTGACAAACTCCAATCTGGCTTTTTTATGTTTCTGTGTCAAAAGTGGGGTCCTCCTGGGTCTCCTACCATAGCCTCCCTTTTAATTCAGATGGTGATGTATAGTGCGAGCTGGCACATTTGTAACCTGTGACTGAAGGTCAGCTTGAATTGATACAGGTGAGTTTAATTACAAATTACAGAAGCATCACAAACTTGCAATGCAATTATTTTTTAAAATTTTTAGAAGGTGCCATTAATTTTGTCCAGTCCATTTTTGGAGTTTTGCGTGAAATGTGTCAGATTTGGCTTTTTTTCTCCACTTTTTTTGTGTTGTACCAATACAAACAAAATAAATAAACATGAGAATGCTTAAACATTTGTAATAGCAATAATTTTCTGGTCAAAGTGGTGCATTATCTGACAGAAATGGAGGGGTGCCAATATTTTTGGCCATGACTGTACATATATATTTACAGTTTAAACACAGTACCCATAGAGCACTATGTAAAGGTACTTCTCAGTACCGTTTTTTTTTCTAGCACCCCACATCCCCTCACTTTAACCCCTTATAACTGTTTTGTGCAGTTATTTTATGTAAAAAAAAAAGATGCTCATATATATATATATTTATATATATATATATATATATTTTAGAAATTAGTTGCACGCTTTATTTTGGGGGAAATTGTTGTCATTAACCAGAGATCTGATCTCTGGTTAATGAATTTGAGCGCAAAATGCTACCGTGAGCTTGCGGTTCCATTAACCAGCCACTTGTAATTGGTGTATACTGTCCCTTTAAAAATGGCAAAAATCTGCACTATAGCTAAAAACGAAAATTTTAGTTAAAAATGAAAATTTCTTATGAAATTTGTGTGAAACTAATGCGACCATTAACAAAAATGAACTAATACGAAAAATGTCTTTTTAATTAAATGAAAATTTCAGAGGAAATTAAAAATTTCCCCTTGCACATTATCTACTGATTACAGTTACAGGCACTAATATTGGACGAGAAGGTCTGGCTCACAGTCGGCGTGCCATACTAAGGGTGTTCAATGGGGTTGAGGTCAGGACACTGTGCAGGCCACTCAAGTTCCTCCACATCAAGCTCATCAAACCATCTATTCTCTTTGTGCACAGGTGCACAGTCATGCAGGAAGAGGAAAGGGCCTTCCCCAATTTTTTGCAAAAACTTTGAAGCTACCAATTGTATAATTTGTACCTTGTAGCAGAAGATGACGACCCTTCAGTGAAACTAAGGGGCCGTGCACATCAATGAAAAGCAACCTCAGACCATTTTCCCTCCTCAACCAAACTTTACTGTAAGCACAAGGCATTCAGGTAGGTAGCGTTCTCCTGGCATCCACCACAACCAGATTCTTCCATAAGACTGCCAGATAGTAAAGTGTGATTCATCACTCCAGAGAACACGTTTCCACTGTTCCAGAGTCCAGTGTTGGAATACTTTACATTTAGCCAAACGTTTGGCATTGTGCATATTTATTAGGTACAGCTGTTCGGCCATGGAAACTCATTTCATGAAGTTCCTGATGCATTGTTTTTGTGTTGTTGTTGCTTCCAGAGGCAGTTTGGAACTTGGTAGTGAAAGATGCAACAGATGATAGGCCATTTTTATGGGCTACATGTTTCAGCAATCAGCAGCTCTATGAGTTTGTAAGGTCTGCCACTTTGTGGCTGGACTGTTGTTGCTCCTAGACAATTCCATTTCACAATAATAACACTGACAGTTGACTAGGGCAGATCTAATAGGGTAGATAGTTTACAAACTGACTTGTGGCAAAGGTGGCACATTTTAAGTAACAACTCTACTGTAGTGTCAATATTTATCTATGGAGATTTTATGGCTATGTGCTGGATTAGCTATAGTTGTCGCTGAAACACCTTAACGCAATCATAAGTATGGGTATCATTTTGGCCATACAGTGTATGTATACACTGTACACTACATTATTTTTGTATATACAAATATGCATTAAAACCTGTTCAACGGGTCATTATGATGATTGTCAATACTAAATCAGTCAATAACACTCTTTATTTTTAGTGAAGGTCCTTTAAAACTCCTGTAACATTTTTTTTTTTAATTCAAATTCTTGTTACTTGTAGTTTGAGTTTTAGCCAGATTTTCTGCTACATTGTAAAAAGCCAGAAATCACACAAGCAATATTTATTGGCAGGTGGCAAACCTATTGTACAAGTATGCAAGGTAGCATTCATAACAAAATTTGCTGGCTCTTTACTCTTAGCTACTGTTATAATGTTTTTTTTTCTTTAGCTTCAATTGTAGTAAGTAATAAATATTGTTTTATTATCAATCCATGCTACACATAAATAATTAACCTTTATTTGTTGATATATAATATATATTAAAAAAAATACTTTTTTCTTAATTCCCCTTTAAATTGGAAAAAAATAAATACCAAGGACACTACAGAAAAGATTATCAAGAAGAAGAAGTTTGCCACTAAATTGAGGTTTGTTGAAATGCACATTCTGCATCCAACAGCAATTTAGATATTTCTTTAAAAGTGATGTCACATTTTATTACTGTGCACTTGGTGTTATGTAAGGAAAGTCAATGCAAAGTACATCTTATATTGACATACGTTTAATCATAGAAAAACATCCAATTTCAAGTCAGTAGCTCTTTATTTTATTGCTTCTAAAATTGCACATTGAAATGTGTTTTTTTTTAAATATTTTTGGAGCTAATGTAATCATGAGATATGTTTACAGGAGCCTGTGGATATAATTATATAACAAGTTTAAATACCACTATTAAAATATTTTTAAAGAGCAGAATAGTTAAGCGTAACATGCCTTCTTTGTTTTGCTGCAAATTGCAATGTTGAGAGGTAAATCTCATGTGCAGCCAAAGACAATGCAATGCATCAGAATCATCAGGGTATTTCAAGATTGCTTTGTATAATGATTTATTTTTCCTCATGGGGTTTCCTCTATTTGAAGATAAAAGCTGCTTGCTTTGCTGAATGCATCCACATTTAGAAAATCACATCTAATTTGAGCAGATATTCTCTTGAGTAAGAGCAGCCTGAAAAGCAGCTCTTAGCTTGTTTATTCATTATAGCAGTCAGATAAAACCTTTCAAAAGACAGAAGTATACTTTTACGATTGCTCTGGGAGTTGACTGGACCACAAATGGAAAACTCACAAGTATCAAACTTATAAAGCAAGCAATACTTTGCCTTTTTATCCATTTAAGTTATAGCATGAAGGACATATAAAACTATATTCTACTTATGTAGATTATTTTCTGGGGGGGGAAAAGTAATAGAGTAATAGCTTTACCCATATACCAATGTACAGGTTCAAAGAGAGGAGATGCACTGTGCACACAAAATGTATAAAATGCTTTAATTTGTCTTTGAAAGGTGTGTGTGTTGTGTGCATTCTTGTGTGTGTGTTTGGGCAGGGCTGGAAATCTCCACCAGTCACAGACTATTAAGAAGCAGTGGAGGAGTTTGAAATGAAACGTTTGTCTATCTTTGATGGTGCAAGTCACTTTTCTTCTATGAACTAGTAACTTTTCCCCCAACTGGTAAATTATAGTAATATTTTTCTACCCCAAAAGTTTGCACATTCTATTATATGTTCTTAAATAAGATTGCAAACTAGGAATAAACTGGTTCTGCAAAGTACTAATGTTTAGTAATAAGTGGCTTTACTGTATGTGTATCAGTTTACTCTCTGGATACATTAATGCATTTACTTTTAAGTGAAGAGGTGCACTAAACCCTGATCTTTCTTCTCAGGGCCCTGGGTGGCACTAAAAGGAGGCTTAGCGCAGCCAATCTCAGAGCCTGCATTAAAAGAGAAGGTCCTTTAACATGCGGGTAATGAATAGTCAGGGAAACTAATTTCCTCTAATATTCATTCCGAATGATTCGGACTAACCGAATATTTTGGCACTGCACAAGTCGAAAAGATATTATTCCTGAGCAAAAAAAAAAATGCATATTAGAGAAGGATAATAAACAGATTGGAATCTAGACCAAATGTGTTATGTTCTTTTGAATACATATAATTTGATTTGAAGCAGGATAAATAAAACTTTAATATGTTTTGTACCTTAGCTTTAAAGTGTATACAGCCCTTGGACAAGGGTGATAATTATAGACAGTTGTAAAGACAATATACTTGTTCAAAACTTATAGCGGGTAATAAAAGTAAAATAGTTTTCTATTCTAGCAGTGAATATGATCTGTGCCCAAAAAAGGTAAGTGAAACAACTAAAGCCTAGATTAGAAGTGGCAAGCTATCGTTACCATGTGAAGCGCCTACACGCTTGCATTATTTTTTGTTCTTGAATCTTTATTACAAGTCACTGTCTGTGTCAGCCTTGTATATTTAGCAGTGTATTTGGCTTAGGGCATGCATTGGGCTCCATTTACGAAGCAGCTTAAGCTGCTCCGGAGCTCTTGCGGGGAATGTTCGCACATACGAGCCTGCTTCCCACAATGTAAAAAGCAGCGGTCATTATACTCCTCCATCTTACACTCTTCACCACCTCTGAGGTGGCGAAGAGAAATAACCTCAAACTCCCTCACTCAGGTTGATTGACAGACCCTTCTTTAGCTGGTTTGGACATGCAAAAAGGGGCGGGCATTATGCATACAGGCCAGCAGATGAACAGATCCGCTTCCTATATGCAGCGAAGGTATGCGGAAAACGTCTCAGGTTGAGAAGATTGTCCGCACATGGGTTAATACATCGGGTCCATGGTGTGGCTGCAGGTCTGGACCCTGGGAGGAAGAGAACTTGAAGTTGTCCTGGGCCTATTACCATTTGGCCAAATGTTGTAACAAACTCTTCCATTTTGCTTTTAATTTAGCTGTGTGCTTGCAGGAGAGTGCCAGACTTTTCTATGTGTTGTGTTTATAATTTTGTTTTGTAATTGGCACCCAGGCTTGTCTGCTGTTAACTGCCTGAGTCACTGAAAGCTGTACAGCTTTCCGTGAGTGCTGGTGAGCAGCCAGGGCTGTGAGTTTTGCCGGGTCATAGGATGTGTAACCAGTCCGGTTTGAGAGTGCAGTCCATTTCTGTGTTTTTAAAATTTATTAGTTACCAAAAGAACTCTGTTTCAGTGGTTTATACATAAAATAGGAGGCCAAAAAATGCAATTATGCATTACTCTTCTACAATCAGTGAATAATTCATCCTTTCATATATAGCAAAGTATACTGTATCAGTGTCATGCAGTTGTGCTTTTCCATCTTTGTGCCAATGTATTTTTCACCCTTTTTGCATGAATTTTGTTGTCTATGATGCAGGATCTCCTGCTTTATTTTTATTTGGTTTGCGTAATTAAGTGTGTTAGATCTTTTTTGATTGGATTCCTTTGTTCCTGATTTTCAGCTCCATTGACTAGCTCCTGTGTTTCAGATTTGGCTCCTGGATGTGTTTGACCTCTGGCAAGTTTGGCTACTCTTTTGGACTGTGATTTGGCTTCTGCTCTACCGTTTTTTTTCTGACATCAGCCTGACTTTTTTTCTGCTGTTTTTTTTTTTTGTATTTCATTTTAACTACAGTGGGTCCCACCCTGGGTTCTATCTATAGTTTTGAGATAGTGTCTCTTAAATTTTCTACTTAGTGTTTGGGTCCATAACTAGACCTGCATTTACTTCACACATTGATTTCTTCACTCTTTATTAGTAATGGAAATCACTGATAGGTATTAAAGATATATATTTAACCACTGTTATCAAGTTCTGTCAAAATTCTACATCAAAGCAAAATATGTAGTTTATAAATAGAAACTGAACTTTTTATTCTTAGTCGTTTTCTCTCAAAAGTATATTCCCATTAAACTTGCTCTTTTTTCACATAGCAATGTTCATTGGATTCAAAGTACATTTCAGAGAACAAAGCTTTAAAGGTTGTTTAATGCAACTATTTATTTTTACTTTGCTGATAGAGGTTGTACGTTAGTAATACTGTTGCAGGATGCCAGACAAAGCAATTAAAATTGATTCATAGATAGTGGCGAGATAGGCCAAAACAAACTAAGCAGAGGGGAAGAAAGGTTGATGGATCACAAACTTCAGGTCATGTTTAAAATAAGGCTTCTCTGTAATCGTATTCCTTTATTGACTTTTAGTACACCCTGGAGCTGTATCAAGAAATGCAAGTAATATATCAAATGCAATAAATATATCTCTATTATGTTTGTACAATTTAACATTTCTAAAGTATTAACTTTAACCCGTCTCAGACAGATATGCACAACCTCATCGTATAAAAGCTGGAAAAAAGGCTTCAGTATATATATATACACTGTGAGGCCATTTTATTAGGAACAGCTACCTAGTAGCATGTTGAGCCTCTTTAAGCCTTCAAAACAGCCTGAATTAGTCTAGGCATGGATACAACAGGATGCTGAAAATGTTGTGGAGGTATTGTGTACCATGCATGTACCCTTTCCAGCTCATCCCAAAGATGTTCAATAGGATTGAGATTTGGCAACTGAGCCAGCCACTACAACAAAGAAAAGTAATTGTCATGTTCCAGGAACCATTCCGTATTGATGCAGGCTTTGTGCAATGGCACATTAACCTGCTGTAAGTAACCATCTGCCTGAGGATGTACTTGGTCAACAGCAATGTTTATGTATGCTCTGGCATTCAGACGTGAATCTAGGGGTATCAATGGACCCAACGTGTGCCAGGAAAACATTCCCAACACCATAACACTCCTCACCACCTTGCACATTTTTCATCAGACATGACAGGTCCATAGATTAATGCTGTTTTCATCAAATTTGGAGCCCGTCATCAACATCCCTCACTAGGAACTTCGACTCGTCAGATCAAGTAACCTTTGATGGTCCAGAAATGGTGTTGTGCCCAAAGAAAGTATACTCTCTTGTTCTTCTCTGATAACAATAGCACCCTACATGGCCGCCGACTGTTGCAGGCCATCAGTGACAAGGTGCACTTAGTGGTGCATTGCTATATGTTTTTCTCTGTACCAAAGTTGAATTCTGATGTGATTTGCAAAATTGTGGCCTGTCTTTTTGCACAAGTCTAGCCATCCTTCATTGACCTCTCTCATCAACAAGTGTTTTTCTTCCACAGGACTGCCTTTGACTGGATGTTTTTTGTCTACTGCACCATTCTCAATACACCCTTGAAACTGTGGTACATGAAAAGTTCAGGAGTACTGCAGTTTCAGAAACACTTCGTACAGCACGTCTTGCACCTACTATCATGCCACGTTCAAAGAGGCCTATTTATCAAAGGTCTGGCAAACCTGATCCGACAGTGCGGATCAGGTCCGCCAGACCTCGCTGAATGCGGAGAGCAATACACTCTTCATGCTCAGCATTGCACCAGCAGCTCTTGTGAGCTGCTGGTGCAACGCCGCCCTCTGCAGACTCGCGGCCAATCGGCCATCAGCAAGGGGTGTCAATCAACCCGATCGTACTCGATCAAGTTGAATTCCACCGATGTCTGTCCGCCTGCTCTGAGCAGGCGGACAGGGTTATGGAGCAGCGGTCTTAATGAATGGTCTCATTCGGAGCTTGATAAATGGGCCTCAAAGTCTATTAGATCACTCCTCTTCCCCATTCTTGCAGTGGTTTGTATACTTAAGTAATATTAGGAAGATTGTTTGCTGTATTTATACCAAAACTGTGGCCACGTGATGTGCAATGTAGTGGAACAAAACATTTATGTGCACAGCACAACTGTTCCTAATAAAGTTGACAATATAGGGCCCATTTATCAAGCTCCGGATGGAGCTTGAAGTCCTGTGTTTCTGGTGAGCCTGCAGGCTCGCCAGAAACACAAGTTATGAAGCAGCGGTCTAAAGACCGCTGCTCCAATAACCTGTCCGGCTGCTCTGAGCAGGCGGACAGACATCGCCGCAAATCAACACGATCGAGTACGATCGTGTTGATTGACACCCCCTGCTGGTGGCCGCGAATCTGCAGGGGGCGGCGTTGTACCAGCAGCTCACAAGAGCTGCTGGTGCAATGCTGAATACGCAGAGCTTATTGCTCTCTGCATTCAGCGAGGTCTGTCGTACCTGATCCGCACTGTCGGATCAGGTCCACCAGACCTTTGATAAATAGGGGCCTATGTGTATATTTTTTATGTTGATGGGTCTATAAATCAGCATGTATATTTTAGTTTTTATGAAAAGGCAAGAGATTGATTTGTATTCTGTGAAATAAAGTAATAAATACAAACTATTACAATTCAAATAGTCAAAAGAAAATGTAACGGTATAATATAAGTCATCAATAAACTGTATATGTAAATCATTTTATAAAGAGCACCCTGCATTATTCAATATGTAGTGAGAGTGCAAATCTATATGACTATATATACATATACTGTATGGGCATACATATATATATAAGCACACACATACATGCAAACACACACTTGTCACTTTCTCATTGTTTGCATCAAAAGTCACCAATGATAAGTTTGCAAAATATAGGCTTACTACACTAGAAAGATAAACAATATAATTGCAGTGGCAACAGAAACATGAAATAGTGGAAAGCACCAATTTGATTACGTGAAAGTCACATTTTGGGTTAGATTATGAGTGGAGCGCAATATTGCGCTTAAGCGAGCATATTATTTTCTCGCCACTCAGTAATACATGCACATGTAAATGTGCGTTGGTATTACAAGTACAGCACAATGCAAAGGCGACCTCGCATTCACATTGCCCGGAAGCAAAGCGCTCATGAGAAAGCGCTTCTATAGGCTCCAATAGGAGTCACGTTTTCATCCCTGCAGCCACCAGCAAACCACCTAGCGCAGCACAGGGGGCAAATCATGCATCAATGGGCAACAATAAATAAATATATATGAATAAATATTTGTGTTTATAAAAAAAATGCTCATATTTATTTTTTATTTTAAATTATTGTCCTCTTTATTTAGGAGGCTTTTGGAGCAACTTTGTTTTTATAACAGAGGTCTGACCTCTGGTTAAATGCGCTTCTCAAATTGAAACTGCAAGCTCACAGTCACATTAACCAGCCACTTCTAATGGGTGGTTATTTCATGTGTGCCTGTAAATGGGCAAATTTGCCCCTTTACGGGCACACGTTAAGCTAGTGCCTCATTTGTAATCTAGCCCTTTATGTGCTGAAGCTGAACTTATCTTTTCATAGTTTATATACCTTATATTATTAATGGTTTGGAAATAAAACTTTCATGCTTATATTGGTAGTGTTCTGTATTTTTTACACATAATAAAGACTTAATACTATTTTAGCTGAAAGCTAGGATACGCTTTGTAATTCTATATAATGCATTGTTTTAGCTAAGTGATAAAGCTTGTTTAGAACTAGACTAAAAGCATACAATGCACTTTAAAAACTGCAATGGAATATGCAGCTGTACAAATGAAATATTGTTATTTTGGAGTGCCCATGCTCTAGATTCAATAACATTTTGGGCTTTTACCTTGCACTCACTATGGAATAAAAAAGAAGCAACCCTTTAGTTTTAAGTAAATGAAAAACAAATTAAAACAATGCTTATATGTGTTAACTGCTCCATCCTTCTAAATATTTACTATCTATGTATCTATCTGTCTAACTATCATCTATCTATCTACATTTGAGCCCTTCCCATTCAAACATCTTGTCATATACCATATCACTTTCAAGCAATGTGAACACCACTTTATTTTGTTTTAACAATATAAATAGTTTATATAGTTTTGTTCTTCACTCATTATAAAATGCTATTTTTTATTTATAAATATATATATATATATACCTATCTATATATACAGTGTATATATATATATATATATATATATATATATATATATATATATACACACACACAACCCCAGTTCTGAAAAAGTTGGGACAGTATGGAAAATGCATAAAAAACAAACAAAAAGAGTCATTTAAAAATGCAATTCACCCTGTACTATATTGAAAACACATAATTAACAAATTATTTGATGTTTTATTTTGTGAATTTAATGTATTTTTTTAAAACATACACTAATTTCAAATCTGATGACTACAACACACTCCAAAAAAAGTTGGGACAGTCAACCGTTTATCACATTGTAGCATCACCTTTAATTTTAATAACACTGATTAAGCGTTTGGGCACTGAAGACAACAGTTGGTTAAGTTTAGCAATCAGAATTTTCCAGAATTCATCTATTATGCATATCATCAGCTGTGCAACTGTACAGGGCCTTCGTTGCCATATTTTTCACTTCATAATGCGCCACACATTCTCAATCTGGGACAGGTCAGGACTGCAGACAGGACATGCTAGAACCTCGCACTCTCTGATTATACAATGCTCTGATTGGCAAGCCTAAACCCATCCTTGCTTTTGAAGGACTATGCCTTTTTTGAAGGCTCCTTATATACTATGATTACACGATTGCCTCATCTGTTTTACATCACCTTCTTATTTCAACTTGTCACATCGCTATTAGTGCTAAATTGCCATTATCCCAACTTTTTTAAAACGTGTTGCAGTCATCAGATTTGAAATGAGTGTATAGTTTCAAAAATACATTTAATTCACAAAGTAAAACATTAAATAATGTGTTAAGAATCGCCTAGATTTAGAGTTTTGTTGGTAAAGACCCGCGTAGCTAACGCAGCTTTTTTTCCCAGCGCACCCTTAAGACAACGCTGGTATTTAGAGTTGTCTGAAGGGCTGCGTTAGGCTCCAAAAAGGGAGCGTAAAGGCATATTTACCGCCACTTCAACTCTCAATACCAGCGTTGCTTACGGTAGCGGCTAGCTGGAAAAACGTGCTCATGCACGATTCCCCCATAGGAAACAATGGGGCAGTTTGGGCTGAAAAAAACCTAACACCTGCAAAAAAGCAGCGTTAAGCTCCTAACGCAGCCCCATTGTTTCCTATGGGGAAACAGTTTCTAAGTCTGCACCTAACACCCTAACATAAACCCCGAGTCTAAACACCCCTAACCTTACACTTATTAACCTCTAATCTGCCACCCCCGCTATCGCTGACAATCAGCCAATAGAATGCGAGCTCAATCTGATTGGCTGATTGGATCAGCCAATCCGATTGAACTTGAATCTGATTGGCTGATTCAATCAGCCAATCAGATTTTTCCTACCTTAATTCCGATTGGCTGATAGAATCCTATCAGCCAATCAGAATTCGAGGGACGCCATCTGGGATGACGTCATTTAAAGGAACCTTCATTCGGCGAGTAGGCGTCGTGGAAGAAGGATGGATCCGCGTCAGCTGGAAGAAGATGGCTCCGCTCCGGATGGATGAAGATAGAAGATGCCACTTGGATGAAGATGTCTACCGGTCCGGATGTCCTCTTCTGCCTGGATAGGATGAAGACTTCTGCCGCTCCGGATGCCCTCTTTTGGTCCATCGGTGCCTGGCTGGGTGAACACGGCTCAAGGTAGGGAGATCTTCAGGGGGGTAGTGTTAGGTTTATTTAAGGGGGGTTTGGGTTAGAGTAGGGGTATGTGGGTTGTAATGTTGGGGGGTGGTATTGTGTTTTTTTTTACAGGCAAAAGAGCTGATTTCTTTGGGGCATGCCCCGCAAAAAGCCCTTTTAAGGGCTGGTAAGGTAATAGAGCTGTTAACTTTTTAAATTTAGATTAGGGTAGGGAATTTTTTTTATTTTGGGGGGCTTTGTTATTTTATTAGGGGGCTTAGAGTAGGTGTAATTAGCTTAAAATTATTGTAATCTTTTTTTATTTTTTGCAATTTAGTGTTTTTTTTTTGTAATTTAGTTTAGTTTATTTAATTGTAGGTAATTGTAGGTACTTGTAGTTAATTGATTTAATTTATTTATTGATAGTGTAGTGTTAGGTTTAATTGTAACTTAGGTTAGGATTTATTTTACAGGTAATTTGGTAATTATTTTAACTAGGTAGCTATTAAATAGTAAATAACTATTTAATAGCTATTGTACCTAGTTAAAATAAATACAAAGTTGCCTGTAAAATAAATATGAATCCTAAAATAGCTACAATATAATTATTCGTTATATTGTAGCTATATTAGGGTTTATTTTACAGGTAAGTATTTAGCTTTAAATAGGAAGACTTTAGTTAATAATATTTAATTTATTTTGTTAGATTAAAATTATATTTAACTTAGGGGGGTGTTAGGGTTAGACTTAGCTTTAGGGGTTAATACATTTATTAGAGTAGCGGCGAGGTCCGGTCGGCAGATTAGGGGTTAATAAGTGTAGGTAGGTAGCGGCGACGTTGGGGGGGCAGATTAGGGGTTTATAAATATTATGTAGGTGTTGGCGATGTTAGGGGCAGCAGATTAGGGGTTAATAGGGATAATGTAGGTGGCGGCGGTGTGCGGTCGGCAGATTAGGGGATAAAAAAATTATTATAGTGGCGGCGATGTGGGGGGGCCTCGGTTTAGGGGTACATAGGTAGTTTATGGGTGTTAGTGTACTTTAGAGCACAGTAGTTAAGAGCTAAATAAACCGGCGTTAGCCCATAAAGCTCTTAACTACTGACTTTTTTCTGCGGATGGAGTCTTGTCGGTAGAGGGTCTAATGCTCACTTCAGCCAAGACTCTAAATTCCGGCGTTAGGAAGATCCCATTGAAAAGATAAGATACGCAATTGGTGTAAGGGGATCTGCGGTATGGACAAGTTGCGGCTTGGAAGTGAGCGTTAGACCCTTTCCTGGCTGACTCTAAATACCAGCGGGCGGTAAAAAGCAGCGTTAGGAGCCCTTAACGCTGCTTTTGACTGCTAACGCCAAACTAGGCGAATGTGTTTTCAGTAACGTACAGGGTGATTTAAATTTTCAAATTACTCTTTTTGTTTGTTTTTTTGCATTTTACATACAGTCCCAACTTTTTCAGAATTGGGGTTGTATATAGCCATCTGCAGCTGGAACCAGTGCCATCTTAAACGTACATCAAATCTTGAATACCAGTACAACCTGTGCTATATTTGGTATCTCTGCTGCATCCCAAACAGAGTTAAAACCTACAAACTCCTTAGCACAAGCTGAAACTAAACAGACTGAGGTAAAAGGGCAATGCAGAGACTGGCATAGCCCCCTCATTAAGCATGACCTGAGGGCACAAGATAGAAAGACCAGGACAAGATAAGATTGGTTGAACAGGTGTAGCAATCAAGGGACATGTACATGAGTGGCGTGTCCCCTTCCAGCTATAACTCTTCCATTGAATAAGTTATTGCAACAACTGTTGTGAATACAAGAGTCCAATTTCTATTTAAACTTAAATTCATCAGTATCCTCAATGTTGACAGCAAGTCGTAGTAAAGGATGCAGTTGAAGTAAGGGATTTGGTGGGAAACATGAAATACCAAATGTGCTCATCAAGAAGAAGGAAGATCCTGCTATACTCAGATACACAATTTCAAATGTTTTTTTTTTTAATTATTATTTTTATTGCTATTGCTTACATATACACAGAAAAACAGAATTTATGCTTACCTGATAAATTACTTTCTCCAATGGTGTGTCCGGTCCACGGCGTCATCCTTACTTGTGGTATATTCTCTTCCCCAACAGGAAATGGCAAAGAGTCCCAGCAAAGCTGGTCACATGATCCCTCCTAGGCTCCGCCCACCCCAGTCATTCGACCGACGGACAGGAGGAAATATATATAGGAGAAACCATATGATACCGTGGTGACTGTAGTTAGAGAAAATAATTCATCAGACCTGATTAAAAAACCAGGGCGGGCCGTGGACCGGACACACCATTGGAGAAAGTAATTTATCAGGTAAGCATAAATTCTGTTTTCTCCAACATTGGTGTGTCCTGTCCACGGCGTCATCCTTACTTGTGGGAACCAATACCAAAGCTTTAGGACACGGATGAAGGGAGGGAGCAAATCAGGTCACCTAAATGGAAGGCACCACGGCTTGCAAAACCTTTCTCCCAAAAATAGCCTCCGAAGAAGCAAAAGTATCAAATTTGTAAAATTTGGCAAAAGTGTGCAGTGAAGACCAAGTCGCTGCCTTACATATCTGGTCAACAGAAGCCTCGTTCTTGAAGGCCCATGTGGAAGCCACAGCCCTAGTGGAGTGAGCTGTGATTCTTTCAGGAGGCTGCCGTCCGGCAGTCTCATAAGCCAATCGGATAATGCTTTTAAGCCAAAAGAAAAGAGAGGTAGAAGTCGCTTTTTGACCTCTCCTTTTACCAGAATAAACAACAAACAAGGAAGATGTTTGTCTGAAATCTTTAGTAGCCTCTAAATAGAATTTTAGAGCACGGACTACGTCCAAATTGTGTAACAAACGTTCCTTCTTTGAAACTGGATTCGGACACAAAGAAGGTACAACTATCTCCTGGTTAATATTTTTGTTGGAAACAACTTTCGGAAGAAAACCAGGCTTAGTACGCAAAACCACCTTATCTGCATGGAACACCAGATAGGGCGGAGAACACTGCAGAGCAGATAACTCTGAAACTCTTCTAGCAGAAGAAATTGCAACCAAAAACAAAACTTTCCAAGATAATAACTTAATATCTACGGAATGTAAGGGTTCAAACGGAACCCCTTGAAGAACTGAAAGAACTAGATTTAGACTCCAGGGAGGAGTCAAAGGTCTGTAAACAGGCTTGATCCTAACCAGAGCCTGAACAAATGCTTGAACATCTGGCACATCTGCCAGTCTTTTGTGAAGTAAAACAGATAAAGCAGAGATCTGTCCCTTCAGAGAACTTGCAGATAATCCTTTCTCCAAACCTTCTTGTAGAAAAGATAGAATCTTAGGAATTTTTATCTTGTTCCATGGGAATCCTTTAGATTCACACCAACAGATATATTTTTTCCATATTTTATGGTAAATGTTTCTAGTTACAGGCTTTCTAGCCTGAATCAGAGTATCTATTACAGAATCTGAAAACCCACGCTTTGATAAAATCAAGCGTTCAATCTCCAAGCCGTCAGTTGGAGAGAAACCAGATTCGGATGTTCGAATGGACCCTGAACAAGAAGGTCCTGTCTCAAAGGTAGCTTCCATGGTGGAGCCGATGACATATTCACCAGGTCTGCAAACCAAGTCCTGCGTGGCCACGCAGGAGCTATCAAGATCACCGAGGCCCTCTCCTGATTGATCCTGGCTACCAGCCTGGGGATGAGAGGAAACGGTGGGAATACATAAGCTAGGTTGAAGGTCCAAGGTGCTACTAGTGCATCTACTAGGGTCGCCTTGGGATCCCTGGATCTGGACCCGTAGCAAGGAACCTTGAAGTTCTGACGAGACGCCATCAGATCCATGTCTGGAATGCCCCATAATTGAGTTATTTGGGCAAAGATTTCCGGATGGAGTTCCCACTCCCCCGGATGGAATGTCTGACGACTCAGAAAATCCGCTTCCCAATTTTCCACTCCTGGGATGTGGATCGCAGACAAGTGGCAGGAGTGATCCTCCGCCCATTGAATTATCTTGGTCACTTCTTTCATCGCCAGGGAAGTCCTTGTTCCCCCCTGATGATTGATATATGCAACGGTCGTCATGTTGTCTGACTGAAACCTTATGAATTTGGCCTTTGCTAGTTGAGGCCAAGCTCTGAGAGCATTGAATATCGCTCTCAGTTCCAGAATGTTTATCGGGAGAAGAGACTCTTCCCGAGACCATAGACCCTGAGCTTTCAGGGATTCCCAGACCGCGCCCCAGCCCACTAGGCTGGCGTCGGTCGTGACAATGACCCACTCTGGTCTGCGGAAGCTCATTCCCTGTGACAGATTGTCCAGGGTCAGCCACCAACGGAGTGAATCTCTGGTCTTTTGATCTACTTGAATCGTCGGAGACAAGTCTGTATAATCCCCATTCCACTGTCTGAGCATGCACAGTTGTAATGGTCTTAGATGAATTCGTGCAAAAGGAACTATGTCCATTGTTGCAACCATCAATCCTATTACTTCCATGCACTGCGCTATGGAAGGACGAGGAACAGAATAAAGTACTTGACAAGAGCTTAGAAGTTTTGATTTTCTGACCTCTGTCAGAAAAATCCTCATTTCTAAGGAATCTATTATTGTTCCCAAGAAGGGAACTCTTGTTGACGGGGACAGAGAACTTTTTTCTTTGTTCACCTTCCATCCGTGAGATCTGAGAAAGGCTAGGACTATGTCCGTATGAGCCTTTGCTTTTGACAGGGACGACGCTTGAATCAGGATGTCGTCCAAGTAAGGTACTACTGCAATGCCCCTTGGTCTTAGAACCGCTAGAAGGGACCCTAGTACCTTTGTGAAAATCCTTGGAGCAGTGGCTAATCCAAATGGAAGTGCCACAAACTGGTAATGCTTGTCCAGAAAAGCGAACCTTAGGAACTGATGATGTTCCTTGTGGATAGGAATATGTAGGTACGCATCCTTTAAATCCACGGTAGTCATAAATTGATTTTCCTGGATAGTAGGTAGGATCGTTCGAATAGTTTCCATTTTGAATGATGGTACCCTGAGAAATTTGTTTAGGATCTTTAGATCCAAAATTGGTCTGAATGTTCCCTCTTTTTTGGGAACTATGAACAGATTGGAATAAAATCCCATTCCTTGTTCTCTTATTGGAACTGGATGTATCACTCCCATCTTTAACAGGTCTTCTACACAATGTAAGAATGCCTGTCTCTTTATTTGGTTTGAAGATAATTGAGACCTGTGGAACCTTCCCCTTGGGGGTAGTTCCTTGAATTCCAGGAGATAACCTTGAGAAACTATTTCTAGCGCCCAAGGATCCTGAACATCTCTTGCCCAAGCCTGAGCAAAGAGAGAAAGTCTGCCCCCCACTAGATCCGGTCCCGGATCGGGGGCTATCCCTTCATGCTGTTTTGGTAGCAGTGGTAGGCTTCTTGGCCTGCTTACCCTTGTTACCCTCTTGCTTAGAGGATACAGAATTAGAGACTGGTCCGTTTCTGCGAAAGGGACGAAAATTAGGCTTATTATTAGCCTTAAAAGACCTATCCTGTGGGAGGGCGTGGCCCTTTCCCCCAGTGATGTCTGAAATAATCTCTTTCAAATCAGGTCCAAATAATGTTTTACCTTTGAAAGGAATGTTAAGCAATTTTGTCTTGGAAGACACATCCGCTGACCAAGACTTTAGCCAAAGCACTCTGCGCGCCACGACAGCAAACCCTGAATTTTTCGCCGCTAATCTAGCTAATTGCAAAGCGGCATCTAAAACAAAAGAGTTAGCCAATTTAAGTGCTTGAACTCTGTCCATAACCTCCTCATACGAAGATTCTTTACTGAGCGATTTTTCTAGTTCCTTGAACCAGAAACACGCTGCCGTAGTGACAGGAACAATGCATGAAATTGGTTGTAGAAGGTAACCTTGCTGTACAAAAATCTTTTTAAGCAAACCCTCTAATTTCTTATCCATAGGATCTTTGAAAGCACAACTATCTTCGATAGGAATAGTAGTGCGTTTGTTTAGAGTAGAAACCGCCCCCTCGACCTTGGGGACTGTCTGCCATAAGTGCTTTCTGGGGTCGACTATAGGAAATAATTTCTTAAATATAGGGGGGGGGAACAAAAGGTATGCCGGGCCTTTCCAACTCTTTATTTACTATGTCCGCCACCCGCTTGGGTATAGGAAAAGCGTCGGGGGGCACCGGAACCTCTAGGAACTTGTCCATCTTACATAATTTCTCTGGAATGACCAAATTGTCACAATCATCCAGAGTAGATAACACCTCCTTAAGCAGTGCGCGGAGATGTTCTAATTTAAATTTAAATGTCACAACATCAGGTTCAGCTTGATGAGAAATTTTTCCTGAATCTGAAATTTCTCCATCAGACAAAACCTCCCTCATGGCCCCTTGAGATTGGTGTGAAGGTATGTCAGAACAGTTATCATCAGCGTCCTCTTGCTCTTCAGTGTTTAAAACAGAGCAATCGCGCTTTCTCTGATAAGTAGGCATTTTGGATAAAAGATTTGCTATGGAGTTATCCATTACAGCCGTTAATTGTTGCATGGTAATAAGTATTGGCGCACTAGATGTACTAGGGGCCTCCTGTGTGGGCATAACTGGTGTAGACACAGTAGGGGATGATGTAGTATCATGTTTACTCCCCTCATTTGAGGAATCATCTTGGGCAATATCATTATCTGTTGCATTACTGTCCTTACTTTGTTTGGACACTATGGCACAATTATCACATAAATTTAAATGGGGAGACACATTGGCTTTCATACATATAGAACATAGCTTATCTGATGGTACAGACATGTTAAACAGGCTTAAACTTGTCAACAAAGCACAAAAAACGTTTTAAAATAAAACCGTTACTGTCACTTTAAATTTCAAACTGAAAACACTTTATTACTGAATATGTGAAAAAGTATGAAGGAATTGTTCAAAATTCACCAAAATTTCACCACAGTGTCTTAAAGCATTAAAAGTATTGCACACCAAATTTCAGAGCTTTAACCCTTAAATTAACGGAACCGGAGCCGTTTTTACATTTAACCCCTATACAGTCCCAGAATGAGGCTCTGTCTATAACTAGAAAGGCCCCCATCTGAAAAAGGTGTCCAACACAGTGCCTGCCGTTTTTCTAAACGTTCCCCAAGATTATAATACCAATAATTAGTTAGAATCTGCATAATATGCCTAGTAAAGCAATTGTTTTAGCCCAGAAAAATGTCTACCAGTTTTTAAGCCCTTTTTGAAGCCCTTTATTCTTTTATGTTTAACTAAGAAAATGGCTTACCGGTCCCCATGAGGGGAAATGACAGCCTTCCAGCATTACATGGTCTTGTTAGAAATATGACTAGTCATACCTTAAGCAGAAAAGACTGCTAACTGTTTCCCCCAACTGAAGTTACTTCATCTCAACAGTCCTGTGTGGAAACAGCAATCAATTTTAGTTACAGTCTGCTAAAATCATCTTCCTCTTACAAACAGAAATCTTCATCCTTTTCTGTTTCAGAGTAAATAGTACATACCAGCACTATTTTAAAATAACAAACACTTGATAGAAGAATAAAACTACATTTAAACACCAAAAAACTCTTAACCATCTCCGTGGAGATGTTGCCTGTGCAACGGCAAAGAGAATGACTGGGGTGGGCGGAGCCTAGGAGGGATCATGTGACCAGCTTTGCTGGGACTCTTTGCCATTTCCTGTTGGGGAAGAGAATATCCCACAAGTAAGGATGACGCCGTGGACCGGACACACCAATGTTGGAGAAAGTACATATTTTACAATTCCAAATGTTAACCAAGAGTGTGCTACCTTGCAAGCTGTGTCTTTTAGGTATTGTAAGGTCTAACATGACAGCATCAGATGTTGCAAAAACATCTCAGATTTTAATTAGTACAGATAAGAATGGAATTTTTGGAGTACTGATTAATTTGATTCCATGTTTAGTTTTCTATACGTTGGGAAAGATTAAAATTAAAACATAAATAAAAAAGTTATCACACATGCAGACAAATTTAACTCTGACCCTCAGATACACTATTGCATTAACTGTAACACTTCTTAATCCTTTCAAAACAATTTGGTCTCAAACACCTGTTTCAATTAAATCTTAACCTCCCACAACCTGAAAACAACAAAACAATTATGGACAACCACAAAACAGATATATTGTACTAACCATAATAAAACAGTAATAACATAATAATAAAAATCATAAATTAATTGATCTATTTGCAGAAAAAAGTCCCAAAAACTATAAAAAGAAAAAAATAATAATCTTGATTGCAAAATGAGAAAAATATTTAGGGTCGGATTATAAATGGAGCACAATATATAGCTTTTGCTGAAGCGATATTTGCGCTACACTTTGCAATACCAGTGCACGCTAATGAGCGCTGCTATTACAAGATAGGTGCAATGTGAATGTGACCTTGCGTTCGCATTGCACAGAATCATTGCGTTTATGAGTGTGTGCTTCCATAGGCTCCAAAGGGAGCATCAGAGTATCACACGGTGAAGGGGGTAAGTCGAGCAGCGATGGCAGCATTTTTAAATAAATTTATATATGACTATATACATATTTTAGTTTTTTTCTAACACCCCACTTCCACAAACTTTGGACCCCAAAAACTGCCTAGTGCAGTTGTTTTTTTATTTTAAAAAATGCTACTTTTTTTTTTTTTAATAAAAAACTATAATGCCCTTAATTTTACGGCATTTGGGGCACTTTTAGAAAATTAACAAGAGATCGGATCTCTGGTTCATTTTCTGTGTGCTAATTTTTACCGTCAGCTCTAATTTAGGGCCCCATTTGTAATTTAATGCTAAACATTTCTGTTATATATTTCTGTTATATATTTCTGTTCTTTAAATGTAGGAGGCCTATATGTAGGACTTGTAACTTTGTTAAAGAGGGAGATGAGTTATCATCTACGGTAACAAACAAACAACACAAGATTAAATACTGTATGCTATTAACTGCTCAACTACACATGTAATATATTTATTAACATGTAAAATTTGTCTTAAGCAGTATACAGGAAAAACGACTAGACCGCTCAAAGAGAGATTTCTTGAACACCTACGTAGTATTGAGGATGAAAGCTCAGATACACCAGTAGCGAGACATTTTAAGGAAAAACACAATGCAGATGTTAATGCCCTAATGGTGCAGGGCATAGATTTTGTACCAGTATGGAGTAGAGGAGGAAATAGGGAAATTATCCTAGACAAAAGGGAGATTTTTTGGATACTGACCTTGCAAACTAGTTATCCTTTAGGGATAAATAAGAGGAGAGATCTAGATCTATTTGTATAAATATCCATTATGTCACATTTGTAAGGAAAAGTCTATTATCTTTTTTAAAAAAATCTTAACAGTGATTAGAGTATTTTTTGGAAGTCATCACCTCTAAATATCAGCATTAGGCATTAGCTAAAATCTAAATTTCAATGTCAATATCGATTACATTTCTTCCAAAACAATAATATAAAAAATGTTTGTTTCTATATAATATATTTTTTTAGATCTAACCGCAGTTAATAAGAGTATTTAAATATAGTTCACTTAAATTTGTATGTTCACATTCACTCTGTGTGATTTTGCCAAATAGACAGGCATAGGTAACAGAATTTCAGGTTGTCAGATATTGTGTGATATATCACTTTAAATCCTGTGATTAAAAGGAAGGCCTTTGCAGGTGCACAGGTAAGCAGTGAACAAGTGCTACCTGAGCACGAAACATGTATGCTCTCTGTGTGCCTGCAAAACACAACTTGGATTAGTTCTATACAGGACAACTTTTGTTTTTAAAATGTTCCAATAAAGTTCTTTTTTTATACTTTATACTTGGACTTTGAGCGCTTTTGTGGCTTTACATTCTTGGATTATATATATTTATATTAGAGATGTGCATTCATTTTGTTACAAATACACATTCATAACAAAAAAGGATATTCATTTTCATTGGATGAAATTAATATTTGAATGAACGCACCAAAGCAAAGAAAACCAAATGGATAAATACTAAAGTCATCAGTATTCGTTTCCTTTATAAAAAAAATAAATAAGGGCTAATACCTTTTGCATGCTGGAGAGGGCACTAACCCAAGCCTCTTCTTGCCAGAGCCCGGCCGTGATATCAGGAGGCTCCCAGAACCTGTACTTGAGTGAATCAGAGTGTGCTCTCCAGCGCTCAAAAAGTAATTATAAAGCTAGAGGCAAACTTTTTCACCTGTAGCTTTGAACATTTATATTTCTTAGCGAAAATTCAGTATAAAACAAAATGAATACTGAATAGCGCAGCCAACGAATATTCGGGGAAACTAATTTTCTAGAATATGTGTTATGAAAATGTTGTCCAATACGAAATTTTGTTTGCTTTGAATATATTAAGAATCTTTTTAACTATCAGTTTTAATGGTTATAAGCCAGCCCAGATGGAAATCATTAACATCAGTAACATAAACACAGCCTATATATTTTTTTTTTATTGTTTGATAGACAAAAAATAATATAAAATATTTATTTGTCAATAAAAATTGAGCCTAACATCATGGGGTTGATTACAAATTATAGTTAGAAAATTATCTGCATGTTAACAACTTCAGATGAGCTCCTTTCTTTGTTGACATGATCATAATTAACACTTTTCACTGTTTATTGGAAGCACTTTTTTAAAATGATCTGTTTGGTGAAAACTGTCCTAATACTTAAAGGGGCATTAAATACTAAACAAATGCTAGATAGAATGATGCATTCAAAGAAATGATTAGTCTAAAAATAACATGAAAATGTATTTCTTAAAGTGAATGTAAATTTTGATGGTAAAGAGCCCGGTTTTTAAAAATTTGATTAAAAACATGGCCACTTCAATTCATAAAAATTTAAATTTTACTCGTGTTGTGATCAGCCAATAGAATGTGAGCTCAATCTGATTGGCTGATTGGATCAGCCAATCGGATTGAACTTGATTCTGATTGGCTGATTCCATCAGCCAATCAGAATATTCCTACCTTAATTCCGATTGGCTGATAGAATCCTATCAGCCAATCGGAATTCGAGGGACGCCATCTTGGATGACGTCATTTAAAGGAACCGTCATTCATCGTTCAGTCGTCGTCCAGGATGGATGTTCCGCGTCGGAGGTCTTCAGGATGCTGCCGCTTCGCTCCGGATGGATGACGTTAGAAGATGCCTCTTGGATGAAGACTTCAATCGGATGGAAGACCTCTTCTGCCCCGCTTGGATGAAGACTTCTACCGGATGGAGGACCTCTTCTTGCTCCGCTTGGATGAAGAATTTGGCTCGCCTGGGTGAAGACGACTCAAGGTAGGGAGATCTTCAGGGGCTTAGTGTTAGGTTTATTTAAGGGGGGTTTGGGTTAGATTAGGGGTATGTGGGTGGTGGGTTGTAATGTTGGGGGGGGGGTATTGTATGTTTTTTTTTACAGGCAAAAGAGCAGAACTTCTTGGGGCATGCCCCGCAAAGGGCCCTGTTCAGGGCTGGTAAGGTAAAAGAGCTTTGAACTTTAGTAATTTAGAATAGGGTAGGGCATTTTTTTATTTTGGGGGGCTTTGTTATTTTATTAGGGGGCTTCGAGTAGGTGTAATTAGTTTAAAATTGTTGTAATATATTTCTAATGTTTGTAAATATTTTTTTATTTTTTGTAACTTAGTTCTTTTTTATTTTTTGTACTTTAGTTAGTTTATTTCATTGTATTTATTTGTAGGAATTGTATTTAATTATTGTATATAATTATAGGTATTTTATTTAATTAATTTATTGATAGTGTAGTGTTAGGTTTAATTGTAACTTAGGTTAGGATTTATTTTACAGGTAAATTTGTAATTATTTTAACTATTTTAGCTATTAAATAGTTATTAACTATTTAATAGCTATTGTACCTGGTTAAAATAAATACAAAGTTACCTTTAAAATAAATATTAATCCTAAAATAGCTATAATATAATTATAATTTATATTGTAGCTATATTAGGATTTATTTTACAGGTAAGTATTTAGCTTTAAATAGGAATAATTTATTTAATAAGAGTTAATTAATTTCGTTAGATTTAAATTATATTTAATTTAGGGGGGTGTTAGTGTTAGGGTTAGACTTAGCTTTAGGGGTTAATACATTTATTAGAATAGCGGTGAGCTCCAGTCAGCAGATTAGGGGTTAATGTTTGAAGTTAGGTGTCGGCGATGTTAGGGAGGGCATATTAGGGGTTAATACTATTTATTATAGGGTTAGTGAGGCGGATTAGGGGTTAATAACTTTATTATAATAGCGGTGCGGTCCGGTCGGCAGATTAGGGGTTAATAAGTGTAGGCAGGTGGAGGCGACGTTGAGGGCGGCAGATTAGGGGTTAATAAATATAATATAGGGGTCGGCAGTGTTAGGGGCAGCAGATTAGGGGTACATAGCTATAATGTAGGTGGCGGCGCTTTGCGGTCGGCAGATTAGGGGTTAATTATTGTAGGTAGCTGGCGGCGACGTTGTGGGGGGCAGGTTAGGGGTTAATAAATATAATACAGGGGTCGGCGGTGTTAGGGGCAGCAGATTAGGGGTACATAATATAACGTAGGTGGCGGTCGGCAGATTAGGGGTTAAAAAAAAATAATCGAGTGGCGGGGATGTGGGGGGACCTCGGTTTAGGGGTACATAGGTAGTTTATGGGTGTTAGTGTACTTTAGAGCACAGTAGTTAAGAGCTTTATGAACCGGCGTTAGCCCAGAAAGCTCTTAACTACTGACTTTTTTTCTGCGGCTGGAGTTTTGTCGTTAGATTTCTAACGCTCACTTCAGACACGACTCTAAATACCGGAGTTAGAAAGATCCCATTGAAAAGATAGGATACGCAAATGACGTAAGGGGATCTGTTTGGCTGATCACAATCCAAATTTCTACAATTAATGACCCAAGTTATGAGGCATTTTTTCACCTATCAAATTTCATAGCTATAATTACTTTATAAACCCTGGGTAACACGTTTCAAATTATTGCCAAGTATACCAAAAAGATTTAGAATGGAACACAGATTTTGTGCATGTGCAAAACATAAGGACATAAACCCTGCCATAATGGATGACATTAGTAAGAGATAAGCCCCCCCATTACCTCCTCCTTATTCTAATACTAAACTTTAGATAAATAAAACAAAACAACTTGGTTGGGAGAAAGACCGGTTACGGTCACGTTTATTCAATAAACAATTAACATATGGCTAATATTATTTATTAGGCAGTTTTTCAATATAACATAACCAAACTTGAAATCAAGTTTGTCATAACCGGTGGCGGCATCTAACCCTAACCTAACCCCTACCGACAGACGGACAAGGCCCTCTTCGGTGTTTGCAGTGTGACACCTGGCTGATCACGCTCAATGGCGCAGAGAGCTGTGATGTGTAGAGATCTTCTGTCTGCATCCTCAAGGGAGAGGACCCCTAGGCCGGCAGCTAGTGGGCGTATCCCCTCCCTTTTTCTAGACCGTCACTCTACTCTCTCCATGCCCGCTCCTAGGGCCTTGCCTGCCCGCCAGCTAGGGCATATCCCTACAGGCAAATCGTAAAACCCTCCTGAAAGGGGGTGGGAGGCTATGTTAAAAAGCCTGGGCTTACAAAATGCTAGCTCAAATAAACTTACCCCAGCCGGGCTACACTCTCACCTCACACTGCTGCCACCATCTTCAACTGAGGGAAGGGTGGGCGATGAAACTTTCTCATTGAAGTCTGGAACAGGAAGAGGTCGGTATCACTGCTGCAGGGCCCTAAAAGGTAAGCACAAACACCTGCCTCCAAACATGCAACATTGTAACAACACAAATTAGCACATTCCAGATTCCTCCACTGTCAGAAGCAGTGTCACATGATACAACCAATACCAATTTAAATCACGAAAAAAGTATTAATAAGCACTTTTACTATAATACAAATGAACAAAATCAATAAATCAACAAAAATATATAACATACAGACCCTTTAACCTGTAATATAATTGCTAAATAGCCATTTTGTATCTCCAATCTTGGCCCATTTGATTTATGGGTTTCAACAGCAGACCTTAAAGTGATGGTAAACCTTAACTAATCACATACCATATATTTAATCTTTGCCATTAAAAAGGTATATGTGTAGCTTTTTATATTTTAATCCATCTGATAAAGGGTTAAATTAGTGCATATAGTAATGCTTCTATTGCAACGTTATTCCAGTGAACATCCAATAAACATGTGTGGCATTTGACAATCTTTAAGCACAGCCCCTTTAAAGTCCTTAGAAAGCCTTTGTAGAGAGTGGGTGGGACTGCACTAAGCATCAAAGCTCAGCCAAAAAAAGATAATGAAGGGGGCAAAGGAACAGACAATATCAATTAGAATTATAAATCTTTTATTATAAAATAATTATGTGGTTTTACAAACTAATATATTTTTCATTGCCACATTCTTATAGTCTGAAATATACCATCACTTTAATAATAAAATACGGACTTCGTATTTTCAGGAGGAAATTTACAGTTAAAGGAGTATAAACAGCAGAAGGTTTTTAGGACTATGATCACTGGAAAAAAACACACTGGGTCAGATTGAAAGTGGTGAGCTAATTTTTCTTATTGCTTGAGTGCTAAATCTAAAAAATTAGCGAGGCTAGTTTAGCACATGTATTTTAAGTTGAAAGTAAAGTGTTAGCACGCAACTAGGACTTCAGGCGACCTTAGGAATTCAGATATCGTGACTGTGCTAACTCCATCTCCCCATAAACTTCTATGGAGCACGGTAAAAAATTGACTTGCACTAAAGCCTCACTAGAAGAAAATTGTCTTTTTGTTTTTAAAATTAAATATATATATATTATACACACAGTATCCCACAAAAGTGAGTACACCCCTCACATTTTTCGTAAATATTTTATTATATCTTTTCATGTGACAACACTGAAGAAATGACGCTTTGCTACAAAGTAAAGTAGTGAGTGTATAGCCTGTATAACAGTGTAAATTTGCTGTCCCCTAAAAATAAACTCAACACACAGCCATTATTGTCTAAACCGTTTGCAACAAAAGTGAGTACACCCTAAGTGGAAATGTCCAAATTGGGCCCAATTAGCCATTTTCCCTACCCAGAGTCATGTGACTCATTAGTGTTACAAGGTGTGAATGGGGAGCAGGTGTGTTAAATTTGGTGTAATTGCACTCACACTGGTCACTGGAAGTTCAACATGGCACTTCATGGAAAAAAACTCTCTGAGCATCTGAAAAAAAGAATTGTTGCTCTACATAAAGATGGCCTAGGCTATAAGAAGATTGCCAAGACCCTGAAACTGAGCTGCAGCACGGTGGGCAAGACCATACAGTGGTTTAATAGGGCAAGTTCCACTCAGAACAGGCCTCGCCATGATCGACCAAAGAAGTTGAGTGCACATGCTCAGCGTCCGTCATATCCAGAGGTTGTCTTTGAGAAATAGACGTATGAGTGCTGCCAGCATTACTGCAGAGGTTGAAGGGGTGGGGGGTCAGCCTGTCAGTGCTCAGACAATATGCCGCACACTACATCACATTGGTCTGCATGACTGTCATCTCAGAAGGAAGCCTTATCTAAAGATGATGCACAAGAAAGCCTCCAAACAGTTTGCTGAAGACAAACAGGCTAAGGACATGGATTACTGGAACCATGTTCTGTGGTCCGATGAGACCAAGATAAACTTATTTGGATCAGATGGTGTCAATCGTGTGTGGTGGAAACCAGGTGAGGAGTACAAAGACAAGTGTGTCTTGCCTACAGTCAAGCATGGTAGTGGGTGTGTCATGGTCTGTGCCTGCATGAGTGCTGCCGGCACTGGGGAGCTACAGTTCATTGAGGGAACCATGAATGCCAACATGTACTGTGACATACTGAAGCAGAACATGATCCCCTCCCTTCGGAGACTGGGCCGCAGGGCAGTGTTCCAACATAACAACCCCAAACACACCTCCAAGACGACCACTGCCTTGCTGAAGAAGCTGAGGGTAAAGGTGATAGACTTGCCAAGCATGTCTCCAGACCTAAACCCTATTGAGCAAATGTGGGGCATCCTCAAACGGAAGGTGGAGGAATGCAAGGTCTCTAACATCCACTTTTGTTGCCAACGGTTTAGACATTAATGGCTGTGTGTTGAGTTATTTTGAGGGGACAGCAAATTTACACGGTTATACAGGCTGTACACTCACTACTTTACATTGTAGCAAAGTGTCATTTCTTTAGTGCTGTCACATGAAAAGATATAATAAAATATTTGCAAAAATGTGAGGGGTGTACTCACTTTTGTGGGATACTGTAAATATATATGTATGAATTATTTTTTTGCAAAATATAGATCTATACCTATATATCTATTAAAATATATAAAGACTGGGAAGGTTTTAAAAGTATATATATATATATATATATATATATTATTTTTTTATTTTTATATATATATATATATATATATATATGTGTGTGTGTGTGTGTGTGTGTGTGTGTGTCTATATAAGTGTTTATATGTGTGTGTATATATGTGTGCACATACATATCTATTTATATAAACACATACATTATTATGTATACACATATATAGACATATAAGCATACACTCATATACATATTTATATATATATATATATATGTACTGCATATAGCCTTTCCAGTACCATATTCATTTTAACCCTTTTAAAACCATTTTTTTATCAATATTAAAATTATATTTTTATTAAAAAGTGTATATATGAGTGCAATTTTCTTTTGATATGTTTTTGATCTATTTTATGATATGGCTTTTACTAAAAATATAATTTATGCTTACCTGATAAATTCATTTCTCCTGTAGTGTAGTCAGTCCACGGGTCATCCATTACTTATGGGATTATAACTCCTCCCTAACAGGAAGTGCAAGAGGATCACCCAAGCAGAGCTGCTATATAGCTCCTCCCCTCTACGTCATATCCAGTCATTCGACCGAAACCATACGAGAAAGGAGAAACTATAGGGTGCAGTGGTGACTGGAGTTTAATTAAAATTTAGACCTGCCGTAAAAACAGGGCGGGCCGTGGACTGACTACACTACAGGAGAAATGAATTTATCAGGTAAGCATAAATTATATTTTCTCCTGTTAAGTGTAGTCAGTCCACGGGTCATCCATTACTTATGGGATACCAATACCAAAGCTAAAAGTACACGGATGACGGGAGGGACAGGCAGGATCTTTACACGGAAGGAACCACTGCCTGTAGAACCTTTCTCCCAAAAACAGCCTCCGAAGAAGCAAAAGTGTCAAATTTGTAAAATTTTGAAAAAGTGTGAAGTGAAGACCAAGTTGCAGCCTTGCAAATCTGTTCAACAGAGGCCTCATTCTTAAAGGCCCAAGTGGAAGCCACAGCTCTAGTAGAATGAGCTGTAATCCTTTCAGGAGGCTGCTGTCCAGCAGTCTCATAGGCTAAACGTATTATGCTACGAAGCCAAAAAGAGAGAGAGGTAGCCAAAGCTTTTTGACCTCTCCTCTGTCCAGAATAAACGACAAACAGGGAAGAAGTTTGACGAAAATCTTTAGTTGCCTGCAAATAAAATTTCAGGGCACGGACGACGTCCAGATTGTGCAAAAGTCGTTCCTTCTTTGAAGAAGGGTTAGGGCACAATGATGGAACAACAATCTTTGATTGATATTCTTGTTAGTGACTACCTTAGGTAAGAACCCAGGTTTAGTACGCAGAACTACCTTGTCTGAATGAAAAATCAGATAAGGAGAATCACAATGTAAGGCCGATAACTCAGAGACTCTTCGAGCCAAGGAAATAGCCATTAAAAACAGAACTTTCCAAGATAACAGCTTGATATCGATGGAATGAAGGGGTTCAAACGGAACACCTTGCAGAACGTTAAGAACTAAGTTTAAGCTCCACGGCGGAGCAAAAGTCTTAAACACAGGCTTAATCCTAGCCAAAGCCTGACAAAAAGCCTGAACGTCTGGAACTTCTGCCAGACGTTTGTGTAAAAGGATAGACAGAGCTGAAATCTGTCCCTTTAACGAACTAGCAGATAAACTCTTTTCTAAACCATCTTGTAGAAAAGACAATATCCTAGGAATCCTAACCTTACTCCATGAGTAACTCTTGGATTCGCACCAATATAAGTATTTACGCCATATTTTATGGTAAATTTTCCTGGTAACAGGTTTCCTAGTCTGTATTAAGGTATTAATCACTGACTCCGAGAATCCACGCTTTGATAGAATCAAGCGTTCAATCTCCATGCAGTCAGCCTCAGAGAAATTAGATTTGGATGTTTGAAAGGACCCTGAATCAGAAGGTCCTTTCTCAGAGGCAGAGACCATGGTGGACAGGACGACATGTCCACTAGATCTGCATACCAGGTCCTGCGTGGCCACGCAGGCGCTATTAGAATCACCGATGCGCTCTCCTGTTTGATCCTGGCAATCAATCGAGGAAGCATCGGGAAAGGTGGAAACACATAAGCCATGTTGAAGACCCAAGGTGCTGTCAGAGCATCTATCAGCACCGCTCCCGGGTCCCTGGACCTGGATCCGTAACAAGGAAGCTTGGCGTTCTGGGAGACGCCATGAGATCCAGATCTGGTTTGCCCCAATGATGAAGCAGTTGGGCAAACACCTCCGGATGAAGTTCCCACTCCCCCGGATGAAAGGACTGGCGACTTAGAAAATCTGCCTCCCAGTTCTCCACGCCTGGGATGTGGATCTCTGACAGGTGGCAAGAGTGAGACTCTGCCCAGCGAATTATCTTTGAGACTTCCATCATCGCTAGGGAACTCCTTGTTCCTCCTTGATGGTTGATGTAAGCCACAGTCGTGATGTTGTCCGACTGAAACCTGATGAACCTCAGAGTTGCTAACTGAGGCCAAGCCAGAAGAGCATTGAAAATTGCTCTTAATTCCAGAATTTTTATTGGAAGGAGTCTCTCCTCCTGAGTCCATGATCCCTGAGCCTTCAGGGAATTCCAGACTGCGCCCCAACCTAGAAGGCTGGCGTCTGTTGTTACAATCGTCCAATCTGGCCTGCGGAAGGGCATCCCCTTGGACAGATGTGGCCGAGAAAGCCACCATAGAAGAGAATCTCTGGTCTCTTGATCCAGATTTAGCAGAGGGGACAAATCTGAGTAATCCCCATTCCACTGACTTAGCATGCACAATTGCAGCGGTCTGAGATGCAGGCGCGCAAATGGTACTATGTCCATTGCCGCTACCATTAAGCCGATTACCTCCATGCACTGAGCCACTGACGGGTGTTGAATGGAATGAAGGACACAGCAAGCATTTAGAAGTTTTGATAACCTGTCCTCCGTCAGGTAAATTTTCATTTCTACAGAATCTATAAGAGTCCCTAGAAAGGGAACTCTTGTGAGTGGCAATAGAGAACTCTTTTCTACGTTCACCTTCCACCCATGCGACCTTAGAAATGCCAGAACTAACTCTGTATGAGACTTGGCAGTTTGGAAACTTGACGCTTGTATCAGAATGTCGTCTAGGTACGGAGCTACCGGTATGCCTCGCGGTCTTAGTACCGCCAGAAGAGAGCCCAGAACCTTTGTAAAGATTCTTGGAGCCGTAGCTAACCCGAAGGGAAGAGCTACGAACTGGTAATGCCTGTTTAGGAAGGCAAATCTTAGATACCGGTAATGATCCTTGAGAATCGGTATGTGAAGGTAGGCATCCTTTAAATCCACTGTGGTCATGTACTGACCCTCTTGGATCATGGGTAAGATGGTTCGAATAGTTTCCATTTTGAACGATGGAACTCTTAGGAATTTGTTTAGGATCTTTAAGTCCAAGATTGGTCTGAAGGTTCCCTCTTTTTTGGGAACCACAAACAGATTTGAATAGAATCCTTGCCCGTGTTCCGACCGCGGAACTGGGTGGATCACTCCCATTTGTAAGAGGTCTTGTACACAGCGTAGAAACGCCTCTTTCTTTATCTGGTTTGCTGATAACCTTGAAAGATTAAATCTCCCTTGTGGAGGAGAAGCTTTGAAGTCCAGAAGATATCCCTGAGATATGATTTCCAACGCCCAGGGATCCTGGACATCTCTTGCCCAAGCCTGGGCAAAGAGAGAAAGTCTGCCCCCCACTATATCCGTTTCCGGATCGGGGGCCCTCACTTCATGCTGTCTTAGGGGCAGCAGCAGGTTTTCTGGCCTGCTTGCCCTTGTTCCAGGACTGGTTAGGTTTCCAGCCCTGTCTGTAGCGAGCAACAGTTCCTTCCTGTCTTGGAGCGGAGGAAGTTGATGCTGCTCCTGCCTTGAAACTACGAAAGGCACGAAAATTAGACTGTTTAGCCTTTGGTTTGGCCCTGTCTTGAGGCAGGGCATGGCCCTTACCTCCAGTAATGTCAGCGATAATTTCTTTCAAGCCGGGCCCGAATAATGTCTGCCCTTTGAAAGGAATATTAAGCAATTTAGATTTAAAAGTCACATCAGCTGACCAGGATTTAAGCCACAGCGCTCTGCGCGCTTGAATGGCGAATCCGGAGTTCTTAGCCATACGTTTGGTTAAGTGTACTACGGCATCAGAAATAAATGAATTAGCTAGCTTAAGGGCTTTAAGCTTGTTCATAATCTCATCCAATGGAGCTGTGCTAAGGGTCTCTTACAGAGACTCAAACCAGAATGCCGCCACAGCAGTGACAGGCGCGATGCATGCAAGGGGTTGTAATATAAAACCTTGCTGAACAGACATTTTCTTAAGGTAACCCTCTAACCTTTTATCCATTGGATCTGAAAAAGCACAGCTATCCTCCACCGGGATAGTGGTGCGCTTAGCCAGAGTAGAAACTGCTCCCTCCACCTTAGGGACCGTCTGCCATAGGTCCCGTGTGGTGGCGTCTATTGGAAACATTTTTATAGGAGGGGGTGAAAAGGGCACACCGGGTCTATCCCACTCCTTATTAACAATTTCTGTAAGCCTTTTAGGTATAGGAAAAACGTCAGTACACGCCGGTACCGCAAAATATTTATCCAGTCTACATACTTTCTCTGGAATTGCAACCGTGTTACAATCATTCAGAGCCGCTAATACCTCTCCTAGTAATACACGGAGGTTCTCAAGCTTAAATTTAAAATTTGAAATCTCTGAATCCAGTTTACTTGGATCAGATCCGTCACCCACAGAATGAAGCTCTCCGTCCTCATGTTCTGCAAATTGTGACGCAGTATCAGACATGGCTCTACTATTATCAGCGCACTCTGTTCTTACCCCAGAGTGATCGCGTTTACCTCTTAATTCTGGCAATTTAGATAGTACTTCAGTCATAACATTAGCCATGTCTTGCAAAGTGATTTGTATGGGCCGCCCTGATGTACTTGGCGCCACAATATCACGCACCTCCTGAGCGGGAGGCGAAGGTACTGACACGTGAGGAGAGTTAGTCGGCATAACTTCCCCCTCGTTGTCTGGTGATATTTTTTTAACATATAAAGTTTGACTTTTATTCAAAGTAACATCTATACATTGAGTGCACAAATTTCTATTGGGCTCCACATTGGCCTTTAAACATAGTGAACAAACAGATTCATCTGTGTCAGACATGTTTAAACAGACTAGCAATAACACTAGCAAGCTTGGAAAAAACTTTTAAATAAATTTACAAGCTATATAAAAAGCGCTACTGCGCCTTTAAGAAACATAAAAATGTGACACAGTATGTTAAAACAACCAAATTTTAACAGAAAATGTATAAAGTTAGCAGAGGATTGCACCCACCAGCAAAAGGATGATTAACCCCTTAATACCCAAAACGGATAACAGTTGAAATAATAAACGTTTTTATCACAGTCAAACACACTGTCACAGGTCTGCTGTGACTGATTACCTCCCTCAAAACTAGTCTTGGAGACCCCTGGGCTTTGTAGAGACGTCCTGGATCATGGAGGAAGAAATAGGAAGACTGTGACTAAATTTTTACTGCGCAATAAAGCGCTAAAATAGGCCCCTCCCACTCATATTACAAAAGTGGGGAAGCTCAGTAAACTGTTTTTATGCAGAAAAAAACGACAGCAATGTGGTAAAAATCATGCCCATAAAGTTTTATCACCAAGTACCTCAGAAAAAACGATTAACATGCCAGTAAACGTTTTAAAATTGAAAATTATGAAGTGTTATTAATAAGCCTGCTGCTAGTCGCTTTCACTGCAGTGCAGGCTCAAATATTACTTTAATATTGACAGTATTTTCTTAGTGAAATTCCATTCCCCAGAAATACCTCAGAGTATACATACATACATATCAGCCTGATACCAGTCGCTACTACTGCATTTAAGGCTGCACTTACATTACATCAGTATTAGCAGTATTTTCTCAGTCAATTCCATTCCTTAGAAAATAATTTACTGCACATACCTCCTTGCAGGTGGGCCCTGCATGCTATCCCCTGTTCTGAAGTTACCTCACTCCTCAGAATGGCCGAGAACAGCAAGTGGATCTTAGTTACGACCGCTAAGATCATAGAAAACTCAGGCAGATTCTTCTTCTAATGCTGCCTGAGAACAAACAACACACTCCGGTGCCGTTGAAAATAACAAACTTTTGATTGAAGAAATAAAAACTAAGTTTAACACACCACAGTCCTCTCACACGTCCTATCTTTAGTTAGGTGCAAGAGAATGACTGGATATGATGTAGAGGGGAGGAGCTATATAGCAGCTCTGCTTGGGTGATCCTCTTGCACTTCCTGTTAGGGAGGAGTTATAATCCCATAAGTAATGGATGACCCGTGGACTGACTACACTTAACAGGAGAAAAGTAATCTATAACTTTCAACTTGTAATTTGAGTGCTATTTAGCATGGTCGTCATATCCATTGAGAGTATAGGTTGTGCTAAAGCGATGTTGGCTGTGCTAACCCTTCTCTGGTAAATCAGATTTACCATGGAATTGCAATATCAAGTTGTGCGCTGGACTGTTAGCACAGTCCAGCGATAATACTTAATGCATTCCATGCTACAATTAGCGCGCCACTTGTAATCTGGCCCACTGTATATACTGGCCAAATTTTAGAAATAGCTATCTGTCAAAAACAAGCACTATATTGTGATCAGTACCAATACTACATGTTTCTAAACTGTTAAATGCTCTAAAATAAAACTTTCCCATCTATATTTATAAATACAGTGTGACCCATTTCCCAAAGTATTGCTGACAAATTTTCCATGAAGAGATATTATTTAACAAAGGGCATTCTCATAAACCTGATACTCATTTTTATGTATTTTAAATACAAACAAGCAAAGCTAAGAAAATCACTTGAGGTACTATATGATATTCTGGCATATAAATTCATATGGATTTGAACGCACTTATAATTTAGCTATTTGAATCTATTTCTTTGCAAACTCAAAAAGCATGATCATGTCTCGTTCTTAGAGAGCAAATGATCAAGGACATTATGGAAAATATTTTATTTATTTGGACAATTAAAATTGTATGGATTTTTAAAAAGCAATGTTTTAATGCAGACTTGATTTCACATCCATTCTTACAATGTAGCACATTAAGAAAGAAAAGACATGGCAGTTATATTTGTCAACATGATTACATTATTACATATTGCATAGCTAACTAGGCACAAGACAAAGCACATTAATCAAATGTAAAAGTAGATAATGCAGACTTAAATTTGGAAACTGTCCAGCTATCTCTTTAGTTATCTGATCTATATTAACTCTATTTTGGGTAGTGAAACGAATTTTGTTCAACTTTCCATATAATGACATTGTTCTTGTTATTAATCATTGTTGACTTTCACTAAATCAAGCCTGAAAAGCAGTTTCAAGTAAATGTATTCAAGCAAACAACCATTTTAATGCAAAAGTTTGAAAATGTTGATTTTATTACAAGACCAGAGACTCCTATTTTATGCATTACTCTTTCTTTACTACTCAATGCAGCCTTTTTAAAGAACAAACATAGATAAGATAAATAACATACACATAATAAGAAGTTAACAGAAGCTTATTATAGTGAGAAAAAACAGCCAATCAGCACAGAGAATAGCCTATAAACAGAGCACCCAGTTAACATTCTTCCTCTTTCTTTTGCTGCTCATACTCAGATAAGTAGTGCAGTCTTAAAATAAAAAACGTTTTATTGTTATTGTATTTCCTTATATATTTTGTTCTTATTTTAGCCTTGTTTTCAGTTAGTATATTGCTTTTATAGTTGTTATATCCCCTTTTTCTAATTCCGTTTTTTCTGCTATTTAGTTTCTTCAACCTTTTGTTTCTAACTTATGTGGCTTCATATTTCCATATTATTACCTACCCTTCTTGTCACTCTTTATTTCGTTTTGTTTTACAATTCTCTGTCTTTATAACCGTTTGTTCCGACTTCATTACCTGTTTGTTTTTTTCCCCCTCCTGTTTGGTTTGTTCTCCAGCCGTGCGGCCGCCATTTTGTGGGCCGTCCCCTTCCCGCCCATTACCGCTGACGCGTTAGTTCTTCCCTCAGTCAGCTGTAGCTTGCTTGCAAACCGGGTGGTAACTTTGTTTCTGTTACACTCGGTTCACACACTTCAAATACAAAAGTTTTTTACAGCCGATGTTGCCATCTTCTGGCATATTATATACATTACATTATAATTGTTTTACAAAACTTTGTTAGCAAACGTTACAGTTTAATCTAGTGAGACTCAAACTTTACCTCAACTGTATATTTTCAATAGATTGTTTGGATAAATTCTTTTATTATTCAAAATATATATTAAGATATATTTATATAGTTTTCCTTAAGGGAGATATTTATTTATTGAAATATTTTAATATTTAATTTTTCCTTACATTGCTATCTGTTAAAACATTATAAGCAATGTCTGAAACTCAAACAAAATCACCTCCCTTAACTTTACATACAGTACAATCTATGATAGATTCCTCTATGGATAATTTATTTAACAAAATGACCTCTTTGATAGGAGAGAAACAAAGAAAAATATCTTTAAAAAGAAAGAACCCATCTATTGCCTATAAAGCAAGTAAAAAAACTTATTGAAAAGTCTCGTCAACTTTTAGCTGAGCCTAATATTCCTCACATCAAAGGAAGAAAAACCGCTGTCAGTAGAACCCTGCACCCTGAGGGTAACCAAACAGGGGATACCTATGTATGCAAAAAATTAAAATTTAAGACAAAAAATATTACTGATAATCCATCTTCAGAATCCATCTTCAGATGGTGATGAATATACTGATATTAACTCAGACAATTTCAATGAATCGGATAATTCTGATGGCTCCCCTGCAGCCAAAAAACTGAAAAAGAAAGCCAAAAAATCTTATGATTACAGTGAGGACGAAGAGGACTTTATAGATTGTTTGGGCAACCCTAGGTTTAAACCAGACGAGTTACACTATCCCCGGTCCGCCGAGTGGTGTCCCCCCATTGATTTAGCCAAATTCATTGACCATCAATTACGTAAACCCCTGAAAAAACAAACCCGTAATAAAATGAAAGCTGAATGTCCTCGTCCCCTGTTACCAAAGAATGCTTCCATCACCCCTGAGGTTGACCCCAAAATTTTAAAATGTATTGGCACCCAGGTTATAAATTGAGAAAAGGAGTGGATAGATCCTGGAAAATTTGACAGGACAAGCATTTAGATTCGGTTGGTCCCCTCACTAAATTATTCGAATTATCTGAACAAGGTGTAGCCGAAAATTGCCCTTTGGACCCCTATGTGGTCAGAGAATGGGTCCAAAGACTTCTTTGTTTTATTGGAAATACTAATTGTGCAATGTCTGGAGAAAGAAGACGCAACATCTTGAGGAAAATAGATCCAAAAATTTCCGATTTTTCCTCAAGCAATATCGCTTCAGATAACAAGGGTCTTTTGTTTGGAGACTCATACTTAAAAGACCTAAGCCAATATGTCAATACTTTCACTAATCTAAACAAAGTAAAGACATCCGTAAAGAATATTTTCTACCCTAACCAGGGTTTTTCTGACAGGGCCGGGAGAGGCAGAGGCCGCTTTCCCGGCCGCCAATCCTTCTTATCCAGGTCTCACTACTATCCCCAACAAACACAATACCAACATCAGTTTCAGACACAATTTCAAAGAGGTTATTCAGAACCATCTACCTCCTCCTTCTTCCCGACAAGAGGTCGTCCCTGGACTCAGAGAGGTTTTAGGACCAGAGCCAGAGCTAGACAAGCTCCAGGTAAGTTCATTACTTCCTCCCCATGTCCCTTCTTTCCCAGAAAAAATTGGGGGCAGACTCGCCCTGTTTACTCAAAATTGGGCCTCAATTACTTCAGATCCCTGGGTCTTACAAGCTGTGTCAGGTATTCTCATAGAATTCATATCTCCCCCAACTCAAATCTGTCTTCCCCATCCCATTCATTTTTCTCAGGAGGATTCTCTTTTGGTCAAAAGAGAAATTTCTATTCTCTTTTCCAAAAAAGCAATTCTTCCAGTTTTTCAACCACAAGATTACTACCTAAGCAACCTATTTTTAGTAAAAAAGAAAAACAATCCGTACAGGCCAGTCATAAATCTAAAGACTTTAAATACCTTTGTTGTGTACCATCATTTCAAAATGGAGGGAATTAATTTATTAAGAGAATGCTTAAGAGGAAACGATTGGTTGGTTCGGCTAGATTTCACAGACGCCTATCTAACCGTCCCAATCGCTCAAGAACATTGGAAATTCTTGACATTCTGTTGGGAAGACCAGTTTTGGAATTTCACTTGTCTTCCCTTTGGCCTGTCCTCTGCCCCTTGGATTTTCACCAAGTTACTGAAACCAGAAGTGGCCTGGTTGAGACTCCGAGGGATTCATCTGATAATTTATTTAGACGATATTTTGATTATGGACCAAGATTTTTATTCCCTTCAGAATCATCTAACTACCACAATTTCCTTACTAGAATCCTTAGGTTTTATTGTGAACAAACAGAAGTCAGTTCTTTTCCCTACAAAGTCTTTGATTTTCTTAGGTTTCAAAATCAATTCGATACTCTCTACTCTGAGTCTTCCTTCAGACAAAGTAAAGAATATCAAGAAGGAAATTGCCAAAACTTTATCCAAAGATTCAGTCCCTATCAGAACTATAGCCAGAATAGTAGGGTTACTATCATCCTCTATTCAGGCTATCTTTCCTGCCCCATTAAACTACCGAGAACTTCAGAGATTAAAGATTCTTCATTTGAGAAAAGGATTTTCCTATTCTCATTTGATACCTTTGTCTCTAGAAGCCAAAGAAGAACTATCTTGGTGGCTTTCTCATCTAGAAGCCTGGAATGGGAGAGCCATTTTCGGCAGAACTCCAGATTTCGTTATAGAATCAGACGCCAGTCTTTCAGGCTGGGGTGCACGCTGCGGTCCTTCCATTACTGGTGGCAAATGGACATTGGAGGAGAAACGTTTCCATATCAATTGTTTGGAATTATTGGCTGGCTCGTTTGCAGTCAAAAGTTTTGCCAAATTTTGGGGGCGGAGTTAACCGCCAAAGCAGCAAGTAGCATCATGGCAGAGCTCCTGGAACTTAACCTCTACAATTAGCTTTTGGACAACCTGAGAATTCCTGAATTTTCACATTTTGCTTCTAAAGTAGTCTACAACGTGGATTGCCTATCTTAGGTCTGAGACAGTGCCTAAAAGGAACGCTGCTAGTATTGAGGCCTACCTCCTAACTGAAGCCTCTGCGGCGAGTGCATACGCAACAGTAAAACAGATAGAGAAATACTACTACCACTATTATGGATATACAGATCCTAATTGCCTTGCGAGAATTGTCTCGCACTATGGATCTCCATCAGATGTCCCTCCTATCAGAGCTGAAAGCCGTTATGGCTCCGCTTCAGACTGCACTACCTACGGAGGAAGCTTTCTGTGTGACTGACAGGCCTATTCCGGACTCATAACTTTGCTATACCTGACTCGCAGCGGACCAGTGTGGTGCTGGATGTCCCATTAGGAGATCCTCCTTCAGATACCGAGTTCATGCTAGGCGAGAAAGGCATGCTGGGACCGCAGCGGAGTGCCGGACCCTTGGGACCCACGGCTCCTCAGATAAATACCGGTGATAAGTCTATCTATGCGTGTGGGGAGGCCGGAAGCATTGCTCCATACACCGGGGCAATAGACATCACTAGCGCACAAGAGGACAAGTTGTATCGGCGGAGCAGTGAAATTAGTGGCTCGAGACTGATAGCGCTGTTGCATTACTACGCAGGATCTTCTAGAGCGTCTCCTCAGATCCCGGAAAGAATTTCTTGTGAGCTCCTACTAAAGATGGTGAAAATAGGTGTTGGGTAAATCTCCCCAGTCCCACAAGAACAGATCTTGACTCTTCTCTTTGTTTGATACGTGGACTGCACTTGCTGACTAGTGCATCGTATATCCCTAGTGTCATTAAGCCCTCTATGTTATTGCCTCTTTGTTGATACTCCCTATAATGACGATCTACGATCTGAATCCAACACATTAAAGAGGGACTACACATTAGAGGTCTGTTAAGTTCTGTTATTTACACCAAGAAGATTTCAACCCTCAGAGACTTAATTGCTCTTATGCAGCATACCGGTGCAGGTTAAAAACTGCAGAGTTTGAAATCTACCTTGTTCTGTAGCTGGATATTATGGGACATATTGTTCACTTAACTTGGACACTGCATACCAATGGAGGTTCACTCACATCTTGTTTTAACTATATCAGCATGCTAGTGTCAGATGTACATTACTTACTTCTCTCACTATGATTTACCTGTTGCACTAGCCTGTCCTTAGTACATGCCTAATAATATTACAATTGCAGTTCTGTTTTAGTATAATTATAGCCCTGTTGGTGTATAATGATAACTCTGCCGTTCTAAGTTAAACATGTCAGTGTTTCCTACAGGTGTTTTATCTTGATTGTTTTACTCTTCCTAATAACTAGTATATATGAGCTAAATTGTAATTGGATATCCTGGAATAGTGAGACATTAATATACTGTGTACCCTACAATATGGCTTTATATATTGCTTTCTGAAACTTCTCAATACTGCAGCAATTAGATCTACTCTATAGCTATACTTCTATATGATGTTGCATAAAGCAATGTATTTTAACTGTCTATACAAATTTCTCACAAGCCCTGCTATTTAAGGTTTTGAGGTCTAAGGTAGTTTTAAACAGTAGATAGCTTATTTGCAAGGATAAGCAGCAGCCTGTTGGGGTAGTACACCATTGTTTAGACCTGAAGTGAGCCAATGTCACAGTTTGGATATTCACACATGTTCAGCATTTGTGTTCTATTAATATTGTTTAGCTATTTGTTCGCAATGTTTGGTATTATGTCTTTCACACACTCGTTAGTGCTTATAAATGCTCAGATGACATTACGTCACACTCTTATAATATAGGCCCAGAAGATAACCTATTTAGTTATATTATATATTAATACTAAAGGGATTCTATAAATGGCCTTACCTCCTCGCAGAGTATGACGTGTTCTACTAATGTAATGTGTTTATTACACAATCAAATGTATCTTATCGTCCCCAAGCAGTTTTTTATCTTCTCAAATGTTATTTGGAAATATATATTTTTATCACGCTCCATTTTAATTAGAGAGCAAGTTTGCTACGCAATGATTAGATAAGATCACATTATGCCTGCTTCGCTACTCTTTAGACCAGTCCTGAGAACCTAAGTAAACTGCTACTATCGTGACATATATACATTCCTTTGCAGTTTATATTTGTTTTGTTTGGGTTTCCCTGAATGAATCAGCAGAGTGACCTTTAGCCCCTACCTAGATACTCCATTTTGTATGGGAATGTTACTCTACTCCACTATATACTCCTAAGTAGACTAATGGGCGCTTATAAATCCACACCAAATATCATATGCCATTCACATTTATATATGACTCCGTCCCCCCCCCCCACCTTCTCTCCCTATGCGTATAGCGGTGCTTACCCGCTGAATATCCCCCTCCCCTGTATATCTCGGCCCAAGAGTGGCTGATTTCTATGCTAACCCTCCACAGGCCGGTATTTTGGTTTTAGATTAAATATTATTAGATTGTGGAGTTCATACGCTGATATAATAATATAAAATGAAGTTCTGTTTCATCTCGCCTAAGATACTGTCTATCTTCATAATCAGATTTGAAATGTATTTTCTATTGCTTTATGCGCATATTGTTTTCTCAATGTTGCTTTTCTATAGACAATGTATTACTTTCTCTGTTGTAACTTTGGCCTTAGGGCGAGTCCTTGTTGTGATGATATATGCTTTAACTTCAATAAAAAAATTATTTTCAAAAAAAAAAAAAAAAAGTTTTGCCAAATTTTCTTCTCCAGTTTCTATTCTCCTTCGCATGGACAATATTTCAGCAGTACGATATCTCAATCGTTTGGGAGGCACCAAATCAAGGAATTTGTCCAACATAACCAAGGAATTTATTTACCTTTGTTTAGACAGGAATATTTCTATCAAAGCGGAATATATTCCAGGACAATCGAACGCAGCTGCAGATTGGGGATCTCGTCACCTGACAGATTCCAGCGATTGGAGATTAGACAGGAAAATGTTTTTATTCCTTCAATCTCTCAGAGGTCCCTTTTGTTTGGACCTTTTTGCATCCAGGACCAATTTTCAAATTTGCCCATACTTCAGCTGGCGTCCAGACCCGGAAGCTGCGGCCATAGATGCTTTTCTTCAACCATGGCCTTCCAGGAAAGCTTATGCTTTCCCTCCATTCTCAATGATCTCGAGGACAATTTCAACAGTCCGCAGGGATCTTCTTTGCCTAACCATAGTGACTCTCCTTTGGCCAACACAATCTTGGTATCCCTCCCTCCTGGAGATGTCCATCAATCTTCCAATTCTTTTTCCTCCGCTTCCTCACCTGTTAGTCAACCCGGAGGGTGAATATCACAGTTTAATTCTCCAAGGCTCTCTTCTTCTGATAGCATGGACAATATCAGGGGACCCTGGTCTCTCCCAGGCCTTTCGGAGGGAGCTAGATCCCTCATTCAAGATTCTTGGGCTCCAGGTACCCGCAGATGCTATTTTGCCGCATGGTCAAAATGGTCTAGCTGGTGCTTGCGAAGGGATTTGGATCCCGTTTCTTCGGATTTAACCGAGATCATTAACTATCTGTCTCACCTTTTTGACTCAGGCCTAGCTTACAGAACAATTAATGTCCATAGATCAGCTATTTCAGCCAGACATAATTTAATCAATAACTTACCTGTTGGTAAACATCCTTTAGTCTGTAGAGTTCTTAAAGCCATTAGATTAAAGCGTCCTCCTGTTCCCAAACATGAATTCTTCTGGGATGTAGATTTAATTTTCTCTCTTTTTAAATCTTGGCCAGATAATAACTTGTTGTCTCTAAAACAACTTTCCGCTAAACTTGCTACCCTTCTCTGCCTTATTTCTTTCAGAAGAGTATCTGATGTAAAAGCCTTGGATTGGAACTCTAAACTTTTCTCCCCTGAAGGAGTCACCTTTTTTCTTTCTCGCAGAACAAAAACTTTATCTACTTCCATCTTCTACCCTTACCTTCCTTCCGAACCTTCTCTGTGTGTAGTCGAATGCTTAAAGTCATATGAATCTAGAACCTTGATTTTTAGGAAAATTAACCATAATCAGCTGCTTATTTCTTTTGTCCCTCCCCATGCTCCTATCACTTCTACCTCTATTGCTAGGTGGGTTAAATGGGTCATGAAAGAGGCTGGTATCAACATTTCTTTCACAGCTCATTCCGTCAGAGGTTCTGCTGCTTCAAAAGCCTTTTTAAAAGCAGCTCCTCTCCAACAAATTTTAAATGCTGCAGATTGGTCTTCTGATTCCATTTTTAAACAATTTTATTTCAGACCCATTCAACATGCCTCGCTTAATTTATTCTCCTAATTGCTTTAAACTTGCATAAAATAGGAGTCTCTGGTCTTGTAATAAAATTCCGATTATCCTAGTATTTGAAGGTATAATCTAGATTTTATTAAAGACACAGAGACGAGTATTTTCCCTCCTCACATAGATAATTGTGTTTTTTCCCACCCCGATATTTATTATTATATGTTATTAACATTTTTTGTTTTTTAACAGTATCCATGTGATTCCAATCCTTTTTCATCTTCTGGATTCTTCCCTTCAATTCAGAGGTCTCATCTTCCATCCACTGAACTCTGGACATCTACTTTGACTTCTATCAAATTCAACATTCCATGGAGTTCCATCCATCAGTTCTACAGGAAGTTGGCGTTTACCACCCTTTGTTGCTTTGGACTTTTCATGATGTTTAATATTTTATTCCTTTTGAGCATCAATTAGAAAGAGGAAGAATGTTAACTGGGTGCTCTGTTTATAGGCTATTCTCTGTGCTGATTGGCTGTTTTTTCTTACTATAATAAGCTTCTGTTAACTTCTTATTATGTGTATGTTATTCATCTTATCTATGTTTGTTCTTTAAAAAGGCTGCATTGAGTAGTAAAGAAAGAGTAATGCATAAAATACTCGTCTCTGTGTCTTTAATAAAATCTAGATTATACCTTCAAATACTAGGATAATCGGAATTTTGTACTAAGGTTTAGCAAATTGTTTTATTATTTCTGATGAAAATCAATAATAGAAAATCCATTTAATCAATATAAAAATGAATGACAATTAACCCCTTAATGACCACAGCACTTTTCCATTTTCTGTTCGCTTGGGACCAAGGCTATTTTTACATTTTTGCAGTGTTTGTGCTTAGCTGTAATTTTCCTCGTACTCTTTTACTGTACCCACGCATATTATATACCGTTTTTCTCGCCATTAAAGGGACTTTCTAAAGATACAATTATTTTCATCATATCTTATAATTTACTATAATTTCTTTTTAAAAATATGAGGAAAAAATGGAAAAAAATACACTTTTTCTAATTTTGACCCCCAAAATCTGTTACACATCTACAACCACCAAAAAACACCCAATGTTTTAAAATTTTGTCCTGAGTTTAGAAATACCCAATGTTTACATGTTCTTTGCTTTTTTTGCAATTTATAGGGCAATAAATACAAGCAGCACTTTGCTATTTCCAAACCACTTTTTTTCAAAATTAGCTATAGTTAACATTAAAACACTGATATCTTTCAGGAATCCCTGAATATCCCGTGACATGTATATATTTTTTACACATCCCAAAGTATTGATCTAGGCCCATTTTGGTATATTTCATGCCACCATTTCACCGCCAAATGCGATCAAATAAAAGAAATCGTTCACTTATTCACAAATTTTTTCACAAACTTTAGGTTTCTCACTGAAATTATTTACAAACAACTTGTGCAATTATGGCATAAATGGTTGTAAATGCTTCTCTGGGATCCCCTTAGTTCAGAAATAGCAGACTTACGCCTAGATTTAGAGTTCTGCGTTAGAGTTCTGACGTCCCTTAAAGGAACCGTCATTCGTCAGGAATTCGTCGGCCAGGATGGATGTTCCGCGTCGGCGGGATGAAGATGGATCCGGAAGAAAGAAGATTGAAGATGCCGCTTGATAGAAGACTTCAGCCGGATGATGGACCTCTTCAGCCCCCGCTTGGATGAAGACTTCAGTCGGATGATGGACCTCTTCAGCCCCCGCTTGGATAAACACTTCAGCCGGATGATGGACCTCTTCAGCTGTCATAATATCAGTATATCTTTACAGCCTGTCCCTTTAAGAACTGCCTGTTGTGTTCCTTTATAAGCATCCTAGCTGCTTTGCTCATTGCTTGTTATTGAGGAACCTCCCCTGGTTTCATTAGAGCCACTTACTGCCTTGTTCAGCTGCTTCCTGCAGCATATCCTGGAAGTCTGCCTTCAGATTCAGTGTGCACCTGGACACCTCCCTCTTCAGACTGGAGCTTTGCAGTTAAACAGAAGCCTGCTGCTCTTTGGTAACAACACATCCTTTTTGTCAGCGGATTCCAGTAAGTACTTACTGCATTACCATTGTACTACAGACTGTTGCTGTTTGAAGTCTCACTTTACTCAGTTGTTCCAGCTTCTGATACTATAACCAAGACTTTGTTTATCCTGCATGTGATTGAGGAATTGAAACAACCAGTTTACAAGTTCCTTTGCTTAATGCTCTTATTTTTTCTTTATGCTGTTAACCATCGATGTAGCAAATTATCAGCATCTTTATTTTTATATATTTTCTGAGTCCACACACTGATTATTTCATTTGCAAATGTTACATTAAGATCAATTACTAACCACTATATTAAGAATGTAATGTTAAAGTTAAACTTACATTCTGATAAGGTGGGATATAAAAACTCTGCAGTTAGTTTTTATTTCAAAACAGTATGTGAAGTAAAACTAAAGCAGAAACAACACTACTTAATTTTTTCTATATAATTGACTGAATCTGCACATTTGATTCTTTTACCTAAGGAACACTTCTGATTATCAGCAGCTGTGACAGAATAACAAGCCTGAAAATGGATCAAGCAGATTTGCCCACACATGTATACAATCTTTCACAGAGAGTAGATCAACTTTCTCAAGGTTTAAGAGAGTTGCAATTAGAAAATCAGACACTAAGAGACATTATAAAAGATACTGCAGCTCCTAAACAGGTTACTATTGATTCAACAAATGAGCCTATTGTATCACCTCCAGAAAAATTTTCTGGTGATAGAAGTCAGTTCCGTGACTTTAAGAATGCATGTTACCTTTTATTCACTTTAAGACCAAAAACATACACTACTGATAAACAAAGAGTACTGACAGTTATTTCTTATCTCAGAGCAGAGCCTAGAACTTGGGCCAACTCTTATTTTGAGCAAAATGATCCCATATTAGATAACTTAGAAGTTTTTTTTCATGCAATGGCGTTATTGTATGATGATCCGTGCAAACAACTCACATCAGAAAATTCAATGAGAGCTCTTAAACAGGGAAAGAGGCCTGTAGAGGACTATATAGCCGAATTTAAAAGGGTTTCAAAAGATTCACAGTGGAATGACATCTCACTTAGAAACCAATTTAGATTAGGATTATCAGAAGCCCTGAAAGATGAGCTATCTAGAATAGACATACCAGAAAGTCTGGATAATTTAATGTCTTTGTCAATTAATATTGACAGACGTTTAAGGGAACGAAAGAAGGAAAGATATAATTCAGATCCAATAATAAGGAAATCCTATCAACCTTATAAAGTTACAGAAGAACCAATGGAAATTGGTGTAATCAGGGGACCTTTAAGCCCTGAAGAGAAAAAGAGGAGAAGGGAAAATAACCTCTGTCTTTATTGCGCATCTAAAGAACATGAAGTAAAAGACTGCCCTAACCTTACCAAGATAAAAAGAGGTAAGAACTATAACTTCAGTAGTACTTCTGACATAAGTTTTGGTAAACCATCTTACTGTCATTTACTTGTTTCCTTACAGTGGGGCTCAAAAGAGATTATGTTGAAGGCACTCGTTGATTCCGGTGCTTCAAGCAACTTTATTGATTTAGATGTGGTGTATAGGAATGAAATAGCATTAAAGAAAAAACAAAATTCATATGTGTTACGTGTATTTGATGGTAGTCAAATTTCTAACGGACCAATCACACATCAAACAACACCTATTATTATGGTTACACACGGGGAACATAAAGAATATATTTCATTCGACGTAACACCATCACCTCTATTTCCATTAATCTTAGGCTTACCTTGGTTACAACAACACCAACCTAGCATTGATTGGCAAACACTTAGTACACAATTCCAATCTCATTATTGTAAGCAACATTGTTTACCAAAACAAATATACTCACATATAAATAATCTGTCCACAACAAAGAATCAAGTTGGAAAATTACAACACCCAGTACCTGAAATCTATTCCCAATTTCAGGATGTATTTGATAAAAAGGAGGCGGAGACTTTACCACCGCATAGGACTTACGATTGTCCAATAGATCTCCTTCCTGGGTCACCAATACCTTTTGGTCACATTTATCCACTATCTCAGCCTGAGCTACAGCACTTAAAACAATATCTAGATGAGAATCTAAAAAAGGGCTTTATAAGAGCTTCCACTTCGCCAGCAGCTGCTGGAATGTTTTTCGTGCGCAATAGAGATGGAACACTTAGACCAATTGTTGACTACCGACAGCTCAATAAGATTACAATTAAAAATAGATACCCATTACCTTTGATAACTGAATTAATTGAAAGGTTGGGTAAGGCATCTATTTACACTAAACTAGATTTGAGGGGCGCATATAATTTAATCCGTATAAGTAAAAGGGGACGAATGGCTCACAGCGTTCCGTACCAGATATGGTTTGTACGAGTACACTGTGATGCCATTCGGCCTCTGCAACGCCCCAGCAACCTTTCAACATTTTATTAATGAGGTTTTCCGTGATTTACTGGATGTTTGTGTAATCATCTACCTGGATGACATCCTGATTTACTCAGAATCCTTGCAAGAACACATAAAACATGTAACTACAGTACTAACCAGATTAAGAGAGAATCATCTCTATGCAAAACCAGAAAAATGTACATTTCATACCCAAGATATATCATTTCTTGGTTACAGAATTACAGCAGATGGTATCAATATGGAAGATACTAAGATATCCTCCATTACAAATTGGCCACAACCAACCAATGTAAAAGAACTTCAAAGTTTCTTAGGTTTTTCGAATTTTTATCGAAAATTTATTAAAAAATTTTCTTCTATAAAGAAACCTCTCACAAGGCTTACAGGAAAAGGGACACCTTTCGTTTGGACTCTGAATGCACAACAAGCATTTGATTTACTAAAAGAATGTTTCACAACTGCACCAATACTTCATTTCCCAGATCCTACAAAACAGTACATCCTAGAAGTTGATGCATCGGAGTATGCAATAGGTGCCATCCTATCTCAAAGGACAAGTTTAACAGAACCCGTTCATCCGGTTGCTTACTACTCATGATCTTTAACACCTCCAGAAATTAACTATCCAATTGGGGAAAAAGAACTCCTATCGATTAAATCAGCTTTCGAACATTGGAGGCACTTGTTGGAGGGTACAGATATACCAATTCTTGTATATACTGACCACAAGAACCTAGAGTATTTGCAGACTAATCGCACGCTGTCATCAAGACAACTCAGATGGAGTCTGTATTTCTCTAGGTTTAACTTCCATATACAATACAGACCTGGATCACGTAACGGGAAAGCAGATGCTCTGTCAAGACAGAGAACACCCCATAACCATATTGAACCACAGAGAACTGTTCTATCTCCAGGAAATTTCATCTCCTGCATACAACCTTTTACACAAGAATTAAAGGATGCTCAAAGCAGGGATGTTAATACAAATAAATATAATCTCATAAAACATCCAGATGGTCTATATTATTTTGAGAATCTCTTGTATATACCACCAACTTTACAAAAGGTAATTCTACAACAAAACCATGACTCAGTCCTTAATGGACATCCTGGTATACAAAATACATATGATTTAATTAAAAGGAAATACTGGTGGCCTAAGATGTGGAGCTCAATAGAGGATTACGTCAAAACTTGTACTTTATGTGTTCAAAACAAAAAGGATCACAAAAAACCTTATGGATATTTAATGTCATTACCGATACCCGATCGACCATGGAAAGAAGTCGCTATGGATTTCATAGTAGAGTTGCCTAAATCTAAGACTTATACTACAATTTTAGTAGTTATCGATTTATTTACTAAGATGGCACATTTCTTGCCCATACCAGCTTTACCCACTGCATCTCAAACCGCGGAGTTGTTTTTATCAAACATTGTAAAAATACATGGACTACCAACAAGTATTCTCACAGACCGTGGTAGCCAATTCACATCTAAATTTTGGCAATCCTTATGTGACAAATTGAATATCACAAGAAAACTTACAACATCATATCATCCGCAAACGAATGGCCAATGTGAACGCACCAACCAAACTTTAGAGCAATATTTACGTGTTTTCTGTTCCCAGCAACAAGATAAATGGGCTGAATATTTGGCAACTGCTGAGTTTGCCTATAATAACACCAAAAATGATTCCACTCAGCTTTCCCCCTTTTTCGCCAATTATGGATTTCATCCTACTTATGATCTCCTACCCAATATGCATGCTCAATGTCCTATTGTTAACGACTTAGTTAATTCCATCGCTCAAAATTTTAAATTATTACAGGATAATATCACCCGGGCTCAATCCCGCCATCAACACTACTACAATTTACGCCGGCGACCAGCTCCGGATTACAAGGTCGGGGATTTGGTCTGGTTATCCACCCGTCACATACGAATACCAGCTACGAAAGCTAAATTCAACCAGTTGTATATAGGACCATTTCCCATAGAAAAAATCATTAACTCCAACGCTGTTGTACTACGGTTACCAGAAAGGTATCGCATACACCCTTCATTCCACGTTGCCATGATTAAACCTTATACTCCTGTCCGATCTGTTCCATCGTCCATTCCGGATTCGGTTCAGTCCCAATCTGACCAAGAGGAGTATGAGGTCTCTGAAATACTGGATTCTAGAGTGTTTTGGGGTGTACTTCAGTATTTAGTCCATTGGGAGGGGTATTCGCATGAGGAGGATTCTTGGGAGCCTGCCACTAACATTTCTGCCCCTCGTTTGGTCTCTCTTTTTCATCGGAGACATCCTGAGAGACCCTCTTTTTGAATCGACTCCTGGAAATAAAACCTGGAGGTTTTCCTTGTGTGGGGGACCTGTCATAATATCAGTATATCTTTACAGCCTGTCCCTTTAAGAACTGCCTGTTGTGTTCCTTTATAAGCATCCTAGCTGCTTTGCTCATTGCTTGTTATTGAGGAACCTCCCCTGGTTTCATTAGAGCCACTTACTGCCTTGTTCAGCTGCTTCCTGCAGCATATCCTGGAAGTCTGCCTTCAGATTCAGTGTGCACCTGGACACCTCCCTCTTCAGACTGGAGCTTTGCAGTTAAACAGAAGCCTGCTGCTCTTTGGTAACAACACATCCTTTTTGTCAGCGGATTCCAGTAAGTACTTACTGCATTACCATTGTACTACAGACTGTTGCTGTTTGAAGTCTCACTTTACTCAGTTGTTCCAGCTTCTGATACTATAACCAAGACTTTGTTTATCCTGCATGTGATTGAGGAATTGAAACAACCAGTTTACAAGTTCCTTTGCTTAATGCTCTTATTTTTTCTTTATGCTGTTAACCATCGATGTAGCAAATTATCAGCATCTTTATTTTTATATATTTTCTGAGTCCACACACTGATTATTTCATTTGCAAATGTTACATTAAGATCAATTACTAACCACTATATTAAGAATGTAATGTTAAAGTTAAACTTACATTCTGATAAGGTGGGATATAAAAACTCTGCAGTTTTTATTTCAAAACAGTATGTGAAGTAAAACTAAAGCAGAAACAACACTACTTAATTTTTTCTATATAATTGACTGAATCTGCACATTTGATTCTTTTACCTAAGGAACACTTCTGATTATCAGCAGCTGTGACATCAGCCCCCGCTTGGAGGAAGATTTCGGACCCTCTTCTGGACGGATCGGTGATACCCGGCGTGGTGAAGACAAGGTAGGAAGATCTTCAGGGGCTTAGTGTTAGGTTTATTTAAGGGGGGTTTGGGTTAGATTAGGGGTATGTGGGTGGTGGGTTGTAATGTTGGGGGGGGGTATTGTATGTTTTTTTTACAGGCAAAAGAGCAGAATTCTTTGGGGCATGCCCCGCAAAAGGCCCTTTTAAGGGCTGGTAAGGTAAAAGAGCTTTTCAATTTTTATTTTAGAATAGGGTAGGGCATTTTTTTATTTTGGGGGGCTTTGATATTTTATTAGGGGGCTTAGAGTAGGTGTAATTAGCTTAAAATTGTTGTAATATTTTTATAATGTTTGTAAATTATTTTTTTATTTTTTGTAACTTAGTTCTTTATTTTTTGTACTTTAGTTAGTGTATTTATTTGTATTTATTTGTAGGTATTTGTATTTAATTTATTTATTGACAGTGTAGTGTTAGGTTTAATTGTAGATAATTGTAGGTAGTTTATTTAATTTATTGATAGTGTAGTGTTAGGTTTAATTATAACTTAGGTTAGGATTTATTTTACAGGTACTTTCGTAATTATTTTAAATAGGTAGCTATTAAATAGTTATTAACTGTAAGGCCCTTCGGTACTTCCTATGGAGATGCAAAAGGCCCCGAATTTCGATCTCTAGATTGCATCTGCCCAGGAGATACGGTGGCATGGCTTTACCAGACCTTAGTAGCTACAGCTTGGTCTTCTTAGCTCGAACTGTGATAGATTGGTTATTAAATAAGAATTATTTCACGAATAACACTCTTGAAATGAACATATTATATCCCTATAAGCCTACAGCGTTAATCCACTGCCCATTACACCTGATTCCTAAGGAAGTGAAATGTCTTAGTTCTATATACACAATTTTACAAGCTTGGAGAAAATTAGGACACAAATTGGACATAGACCTATCTATTCCGAGATTTCAAGGATTATGTGGCAACCCGGAATTTCAAAGAGGTACCCAATCGCAGGTCTTCCAGAGATGGAATAGCCTCGGATTGACTTATCTCACACAATTTATAAATCAGGAGGCCTGCCTAATTAAAACTTTTGAGACCTTAAAACAGGAATTCGAACTAAGCAACAAAGACTTCTTTGCGTACCTACAGGCTAGGCATTATCTTTTCTCGCTTATTAGTAAATATGGCTGGTCCTGGTCCTGGTCTTGGGGGAAACTAGATAACTGGCCTATTCTGGTTAAAAATAACCTATTCTCCATCTCAACTTGGTACAATTTGCTGGTCAGCCAGAAAGGTGAATCTAATCTGGAGTATATAACGCAAAAATGGAATTTACTATCGCAAGATCTAGACATAGACCCCAACCAGGTTGAAAAGTCTATAGCTACAATAACACAAACTACCTTGTCTGCTAGCTGGAGGGAATCACATATCAAGCTATTGTATAGAACTTATTATACCCCGCTCAAAGGATTTAAATGGCATAACTTCAATTTTAATATGTGTCCAAAATGTTCCCTTCCAGCGGCGGACTTAGTTCATATGATATGGACCTGTCCCCGATTAATGCAGTTTTGGAGGAAATTAGAATTTTGGCTCACTAGGGTGCTGAAAATTTCGCCTTTCTCTCTCTCCTTGGCAGAAGTAATTTTTTTTGTTGAACCCCCGTCCACTCATAACTCTAAAAAAATAATAAATATGACAATTCTGGCTGCAAGGAATTTAATTTTTAATAAATGGCGAAACACTTCAATCCCGAGTATATCAGAAGTTAAAAACTACATGAAAAAGCAATGTCTCATCGAGCAGCTGGACATAACTCTGGCTTCCGAAAGAGACATAACTCTCTTTTTTCAGAAATGGTCTAGATTCATCAAAATCTTCCCTCAGAAAGAAATAGATAATTTAATATACCCCCTTAGAAATACAGAGACAGTCTTATTAGGACGTTGGTAAGAAAGGCTTTCCCCCTTTTCTTTTTTTCCCCTTTTTTTTTTTTTTTTCCCTCTGTCTCTCTCTCTCCCTCTCTCTCTCCCTCTTTCTCTCGCTCTCCCTCTGTGCCGCTCCCCCCATCCCCCTCTTCCCGCAGAGGTCGGATAGATAACGGTTAAACTGAAACTTGGTTTAAAAAAGTCTATGCCTTTAACTATCTATGTGTTAATAGGAGACCTCCTCTCTATCTTATTTTTTGTATATGTATTTCTCCTGAGAATTGTTGATTATTGTTTATGTTGCAAACTCAAAACTGAATAAAAATTAGTATAAAAGAGGAAAAAGATTGGAGGTAACAGATAAGACATCCGGATAGAGAGGAATTGTAACATTCTATCTGACACAGAAAGTTCAAGTTGTTTAGAACTGTATTTTTTCAGTTATGTCTGATTGGATAAGATTTTTTTGTGTTAAACTTCATACGGATGGTATGTATTGTATCTCTGAATTTTTGTTCATAATTTTACCTCCAATAAAAAATACATTTAAAAAAAAAAAAAAAATAGTTATTAACTATTTAATAGCTATTGTACCTGGTTAAAAACACAATTTATGCTTACCTGATAAATTTATTTCTCTTGTGGTGTATCCAGTCCACGGATCATCCATTACTTGTGGGATATTCTCCTTCCCAACAGGAAGTTGCAAGAGGACACCCACAGCAGAGCTGCTATATAGCTCCTCCCCTAACTGCCATATCCAGTCATTCGACCAAAACAAGCCGAGAAAGGAGAAACCATAGGGTGCAGTGGTGACTGTAGTTTAATCTAAAATTTTGACCTGCCTTAAAATGACAGGGCGGGCCGTGGACTGGATACACCACAAGAGAAATAAATTTATCAGGTAAGCATAAATTGTGTTTTCTCTTGTAAGGTGTATCCAGTCCACGGATCATCCATTACTTTGGGATACCAATACCAAAGCTAAAGTACACGGATGAAGGGAGGGACAAGGCAGGTACTTAAACGGAAGGTACCACTGCCTGTAAAACCTTTCTCCCAAAAATAGCCTCCAAAGAAGCAAAAGTATCAAATTTGTAGAATTTGGAAAAAGTATGAAGCAAAGACCAAGTCGCCGCCTTGCAAATCTGTTCAACAGAAGCCTAATTTTTAAAGGCCCAAGTGGAAGCCACAGCTCTAGTAGAATGAGCTGTAATCCTTTCAGGAGGCTGCTGTCCAGCAGTCTCATAGGCTAAGCGGATTATGCTTCTTAGCCAAAAAGAAAGAGAGGTTGCCGAAGCCTTTTGACCTCTCCTCTGTCCAGAGTAAACAACAAACAAAGCAGATGTTTGACGAAAATCTTTAGTAGCTTGTAAGTAAAACTTTAAAGCACGAACCAGGTCCAGATTATGTAAAAGACGTTCCTTCTTTGAAGAAGGATTAGGACACAATGATGGAACAACAATCTCTTGATTGATATTCTTAGTAGATACCACCTTAGGCAAAAACCCAGGTTTTGTACGCAGAACTACCTTATTTGCATGGAAGATCAGATAAGGAGAATCACATTGTAAAGCAGATATCTCGGAGACTCTATGAGCCAAGGAAATAGCCATAAAAAAAATAACTTTCCAAGATAAAAGTTTGATATCTATGGAATGAAGAGGTTCAAACGGAACCCCTTGAAGAACTTTAAGAACCAAATTTAAGCCCCATGGGGGAGCAACATGTTTAAACACAGGCTTGATTCTAACCATGCCTGACAAAACGCCTGAACGCCTGGAACATCCGCCAGACGCTTGTGCAAAAGAATAGACAGTGCAGAGATCTGTCCCCTCAAAGAACTAGCTGATAATCCTTTCTCCAAACCCTCTTGGAGAAAAGACAATATCCTGGGAATCCTAACCTTACTCCATGAGTAACTCTTGGATTCACACCAATAAAGATATTTACACCATATCTTATGGTAAATTTTCCTGGTAACAAGCTTTCGTGCCTGTATTAAGGTATCAATGACAGACTCGGAGAAGCCACGCTTTGATAAAATCAAGCGTTCAATCTCCATGCAGTCAGTCTCAGAGAAATTAGATTTGGATGATTGAAAGGACCTTGAAGTAGAAGGTCTCGTCTCAAAGGCAGAGTCCAAGGTGGAAGGATGACATGTCCACTAGGTCTGCATACCAGGTCCTGCGTGGCTACGCAGGCGCTATAAAAATCACAGATGCTCTCTCCTGCTTGATTCTGGCAATCAGTCGAGGGAGCAGAGGAAACGGTGGAAACACGTAAGCCAGGTTGAAAGACCAAGCCGCTGCTAGAGCATCTATCAGCGTCGCTTCCGGGTCCCTGGACCTGGATCCGTAATAAGGAAGTTTGGCGTTCTGGCGAGACGCCATGAGATCCAGTTCTGGTTTGCCCCAACGATGAATCAATTGAGCAAACACCTCCGGATGGAGTTCCCACTCCCTCGGATGAAAAGTCTGACGACTTAGAAAATCCGCCTCCCAGTTCTCTACCCCTGGGATATGGATCGCTGATAGGTGGCAAGAGTGTTTCTCTGCCCAGCGAATTATTTTGGAGACTTCTAACATCGCTAAGGAACTCCTTGTTCCCCCTTGATGGTTGATGTAAGCCACAGTCGTGATGTTGTCCGACTGAAATCTGATGAACCTCAGGGTTGTTAACGGAGGCCAAGCCAGAAGAGCATTGAATATTGCCCTCAATTCCAGAATATTTATTGGGAGGAGTTTCTCCTCCTGAGTCCACGATCCCTGAGCCTTCAAGGAGTTCCAGACTGCACCCCAACCTAGAAGGCTGGCATCTGTCATTACAATTGTCCAATCTGGCCTGCGAAAGGTCATACCTTTGGACAGATGGACCCGAGATAGCCACCAGAGAAGAGAATCTCTGGTCTCTTGATCCAGATTTAGTAGAGGGGACAAATCTGTGTAATCCCCATTCCACTGACTGAGCATGCATAGTTGCAGCGGTCTGAGATGTAGGCGCGCAAACGGAACTATGTCCATTGCCGCTACCATTAAGCCGATTACCTCCATGCACTGAGCCACCGAAGGGCGCGGAATAGAATGGAGAACACGGCAAGAATTTAGAAGTTTTGATAACCTGGACTCCGTCAGGTAAATTTTCATTTCTACAGAATCTATCAGAGTCCCTAGGAAGGAGACTCTTGTGAGTGGGGACAGAGAACTCTTTTCTTCGTTCACTTTCCACCCATGCGACCTCAGAAATGCCAGAACTATGTCCGTATGGGACTTGGCAATTTGGAAGTTTGACGCCTGTATCAGGATGTCGTCTAGATAAGGGGCCACTGCTACGCCCCGCGGCCTTAGGACTGCCAGAAGCGACCCCAGAACCTTTGTAAACATTTTTGGGGCTGTAGCTAACCTGAAGGGAAGAGCCACAAACTGGTAATGCCTGTCGAGAAAGGCAAACCTTAGGAACTGATGATGATCTTTGTGTATCGGAATGTGAAGGTAAGCATCCTTTAAATCCACCGTAGTCATATATTGACCGTCCTGGACCATAGGTAGGATGGTCCGAATAGTTTCCATTTTGAATGATGGAACTCTGAGGAATTTGATTAAGATCTTTAGATCCAAGATTGGTCTGAAGGTTCCCTCTTTTTTGGGAACCACAAACAGATTTGAGTAAAATCCCTGTTCCTCCTTTGGAACTGGATGGATCACTCCCATAACTAGGAGGTCTTGCACACAGTGTAAGAATGCCTCTTTCTTTATCTGGTTCACAGATAATCGTGAAAGGTGAAATCTCTCCTGTGGAGGGGAAGCCTTGAAGTCCAGAAGATACCCCTGAGATATAATCTCCAACACCCAGGGATCCTGAACATCTCTTGCCCACGCCTGGGCGAAGAGAGAAAGTCTGCCCCCTACTAGATCCGTTACTGGATAGGGGGCCGTTCCTTCATGCTGTCTTAGAGGCAGCAGCAGGCTTTTTGGCCTGCTTGCCTTTGTTCCAGGACTGGTTAGGTTTCCAGGCCGTCTTGGACTGAGCAAAAGTTCCCTCTTGTTTTGTAGCAGAGGAAGTTGATGCTGCACTTGCCTTGAAGTTTCAAAAGGCACGAAAATTAGACTGTTTGGCCCTTGATTTGGACCTGTCCTGAGGAAGGGCATGACCCTTACCTCCAGTAATGTCAGCAATAATTTCCTTCAAACCAGGCCCGAATAGGGTCTGTCCCTTGAAGGAAATGTTAAGTAGTTTAGACTTTTAAGTCACATCAGCTGACCAAGATTTAAGCCATAGCGCCCTACGCGCCTGGATGGCAAATCCAGAATTCTTAGCCGTTAGTTTAGTCAAATGAACAATGGCATCAGAAACAAAAGAATTAGCTAGCTTAAGTTCTCTAAGCTTGTTAAGTATGTCATCCAATGGAGTCGTTGCCTGTAAAGCCTCTTCCAGAGACTCAAACCAGAACGCCGCAGCAGCAGTGACAGAAGCAATGCATGCAAGGGGCTGCAGGATAAAACCTTGTTGAATAAACATTTTCTTAAGGTAACCCTCTAATTTTTTATCCATAAGATCTGAAAAAGCACAACTGTCCTCGACAGGGATAGTAGTACGCTTTGCTAAAGTAGAAACTGCTCCCTCCACCTTAGGGACCGTCTGCCATAAGTCCCGTGTGGTGGCGTCTATGGGAAACATTTTTCTAAAAATAGGAGGGGGGGAAAACGGCACACCGGGTCTATCCCACTCTTTATTAATAATTTCTGTAAACCTTTTAGGTATTGGAAAAACCTCAGCACACACCGGCACTGCAAAGTATTTATCCAGTCTACACAATTTCTCTGGCACTGCAATTGTGTCACAGTCATTCAGAGCAGCTAAAACCTCCCTAAGCAATACACGGAGGTTCTCAAGCTTAAATTTAAAAGTAGAAATATCAGAATCAGGTTTCACCCACAGACTGAAGCTCTCCTTCCTCAGCTTCTGCATATTGTGAGGCAGTATCAGACATGGCCCTTAAAGCGTCTGGATGCTCTGTATTACGCCTAACACCAGAGCTATCACGCTTTCCTCTAAATTCAGGTAGTCTGGCTAATACCGCTGACAGTGTACTGTATTATCCATGACTGCCGCCATGTCTTGTAAAGTAATCGCTATGGGCGTCCTTGATGTACTTGGCGCCATTTGAGCGTGAGTCCCTTGAGCGGGAGTCAAAGGGTCTGACACGTGGGGAGAGTTAGTCGGCATAACTTCCCCCTCGTCAGAATCCTCTGGTGATAAATTTTTTAAAGACAAAAGCTGATCTTTATTGTTTAAAGTGAAATCAATACATTTAGTACACATTCTCATATGGGGTTCCACCATGGCTTTTAAACATAATGAACATGGAGTTTCTTCTATGTCAGACATGTTTGTACAGACTAGCAATGAGACTAGCAAGCTTGGAAAACACTTTAAATCAAGTTAACAAGCAAATATAAAAACTGGTACTGTGCCTCTAAGAGAAACAAATTTTGTCAAAATTTGAAAAACAGTGAAAAAAGGCAGTAAATCAAACGAAATTTTTACAGTGTATGTAATAGGTTAGCAGAGCATTGCACCCACTTGCAAATGGATGATTAACCGCTTAATTCAAAAAAACGGATCAAAAAAACAAAATAAACGTTTTTTAAACAGTCACAACAACTGCCACAGCTCAGCTGTGGCCCTATCTTCTTCAATAAACGACTTTTGAAGCCTTTAGAGCCCTTCAGAGATGTCCTATAGCCTGCAGGGGACTGCTGAGGGAAGCTGAATGTCTCTGTCTGTAATTTTAACTGCGCAAAAAAGCGCCTCAGGAAACTGTTTCTAGGCAAAAATCAAGCCAGCCATGTGGAAAAAACTAGGCCCCAATAAGTTTATCACCAAAGCATATATAAAAACGATTAAACATGCCAGCAAACGTTTTATATTGCCATATTATAAGAGTATATATCTCTAATAGCAAGCCTGATACAAGTCGCTATTAAATCACTGTTTTTAGGCTTAACTTACATTAATCCGGTATAAGCAGCATTTTCTAGTCAATAGAAAAACTTAAAACTGCACATACCTCATAGCAGGATAACCTGCACGCCATTCTCCCTCTGAAGTTACCTCACTCCTCAGACATATGTGAGAACAGCAGTGGATCTTAGTTACAAGCTGCTAAGATCATAGAAAACGCAGGCAGATTCTTCTTCTAAATACTGCCTGAGATAAAATAGTAAAACTCCGGTACTATTTGAAAATAACAAACTTTTGATTGAAGAAAAAACTAACTATATTTTACCACTCTCCTCTTACTACCTCCATCTTTGTTGAGAGTTGCAAGAGAATGACTGGGTATGGCAGTTAGGGGAGGAGCTATATAGCAGCTCTGCTGTGGGTGTCCTCTTGCAACTTCCTGTTGGGAAGGAGAATATCCCACAAGTAATGGATGATCCGTGGACTGGATACACCTTACAAGAGAAATAAATACAAAGTTGCCTGTAAAATAAATATTAATCCTAAAATAGCTACAATATAATTATTATTTATATTGTAGCTAAATTAGGGTTTATTTTACAGGTAAGTATTTAGCTTTAAATAGGATTAATTTATTTAATAAGATTTATTTTATTTCGTTAGATAAAAATTATATTTAACTTAGAGGGGTGTTAGGGTTAGACAAAGCTTTAGGGGTTAATACATTTATTAGAGTAGCAGTGAGGTCCGGTCGGCAGATTAGGGGTTAATAATTGTAGGTAGGTAGCGGCGATGTTGGGGGGGGGCAGATTAGGGGGTAATAAATATAATATAGGGGTTGGCGGGGGTTAGGGGCAGCAGATTAGGAATACATAGGGATAACGTAGGTTGCGGCGGTGTACGGAGCGGCAGATTAGGGGTTAATAGTATAATGCAGGGGTCAGCGATAGCGGGGGCGGCAGATTAGGGGTTAATAAGTGAAAGGTTAGGGGTGTTTAGACTCGGGGTTCATGTTAGAGTGTTAGGTGCAGACTTAGGAAGTGTTTCCCCATAGGAAACAATGGGGCTGCGTTAGGAGCTGAACGCTGCTTTTTTGCAGGTGTTAGGTTTTTTTTCAGCTCAAACGGCCCCATTGTTTCCTATGGGGGAATCGTGCACGAGCACGTTTTTTAAGCTGGCCGCGTCCGTAAGCACTGCTGGTATTGAGAGTTGCAGTGGCGGTAAATATGCCTGTACGCTCCCTTTTTGGAGCCTAACGCAGCCCTTCTGTGAACTCTAAATACCAGCGGTATTTAAAAGGTGCGGGGGAGAAAAAGCATGCGTAGCTAACGCACCCCTTTGGCCGCAGAACTCTAAATCTAGCCGTTATATGGCTTTGGTGGTAATTAGAAGGCCACTAAATGCCACTGTGCACCACACGTTTATTATGCCCAGCAGTGAAGGGGTTAATTAGGGAGCATGTAGGGAGCTTCTAGGGTTAATTTTAGCTTTACTGTAGTGTAGTAGATAACCCCAAGTATTGATCTAGGCCCATCTGGGTATATTTCATGCAACCATTTCACCGCCAAATGCGATCAGATTAAAAAAAAAGTTACATTTTTCACAATTTAGGTTTCTCACGGAAATTATTTACAAACAGCTTGTGCAATTATGGCACAAATGGTTGTAAATGCTTATCTGGGATTCCCTTTGTTCAGAAATAGCAGATAGATATGGCTTTGGCATTGCTTTTTGTTAATAAGAAGGCCTCTAAATGCCGCTGTGCACCACACGTGTATCATGCCCAGCAGTGAAGGGGTTAATTAGGGAGCTTGTAGGGTTAATTTTAGCTTTAGTGTAGTGTAGTAGACAACCCAAAGTATTGATCTAGCCCCATTTTGGTATATTTTATGCCATCATTTCACCGCCAAATGCGATCAAATAAATAAAATTGTTCATTTTTTCACAAACTTTTTCTCAAACTTTAGGTGTCTCACTAAAATTATTTACAAACAGCTTGTGCAATTATGGCACAAATGGTTGTAAATGCTTCTCTGGGATCCACTTTGTTCAGAAATATCCAACATATATGGCTTTGGCTTTGCTTTTTGGTAATTAGAAGGCAGCTAAATGCCGCTGCGCATCACACGTGTATTATGGCTAGCAGTGAAGGGGTTAATTAGGTAGCTTGCAGGGTTAATTTTAGCTTTAGTGTAGAGATCAGCCTCCCACCTGACCCATCACACCCCTGATCCCTCCCAAACAGCTCTCTTCCCTCCCCCACCCCACAATTGTCCCGCCATCTTAAGTACCGTCAGAAAGTCTGCCAGTACTAAAATAAAAGGTATCTTTTATTTTTTTAGGAACATATTTACATATGCTGTGTAGGATCCCCCTTTAGCCCCCAATCTCCCTGATCCCCCCCAAAACAGCTCTCATACCCTCCCCCTCTACCTTATTGGGAGCCATCTTGGGTACTGGCAGCAGTCTGCCAGTACCCAGTTTACAATAAAATTGTGTTTTTTAATTTTGTTTTACTTTTTTCTGTAGTGTAGCTCCCCCCCAAAGATCAACCCCACCCCCTCCCAGATCCCTTAGATCCATTTAAATTCCCAATTCCCACCCCCCTTTCTCCCACTTAATATATAAAAAAATTCTATAGTGTAATGGTTTCCACCCACTCCCGCCCCGTGCACGTGCCTGACCGACGACGTATGGGGTACGTCCTCGGTCGTTAAGTGTATTTTTTAGAGGACATACCCCATACGTCGTTGGTCGTTAAGGGGCTAAATTAATTTATTCATTTGGTAATAGACAATATTTTAACAGTTGAGTTGTCCCACTGTGGATAGATACATAGTGATATAGATAGTTAGACAGATAGATATATAGATAGATAAATAGTTGGATAGTTAGTTAGACAGACAGATGGATAGATAAAACAATACAAAATTCTCACACTAGCATATATGTTCTTTCACCAAAAAATAATAATTTCATGACCCTAACATTTCGATCCTCATGAGCAACCTTTGTCAATGGCATCCAAGCATGTTTACAGAACTATTAAACGACTATCAATTATATGATCATACATGGCAACTAGTTCACCTTTAAAAGAAACCTACCCTGAATCAGAAGTGACAAAATTCCACTTCTTGACACAATAAACACTATTTTTAAGACAAATAGTCTTAAGTCAGACTACACAGCCATTCAGTTATCATACATACTTATGTTTAAAAAAAATAATGAAAGATAATGTTGTATATTGTATAAATAGAAAGATTCAAGCTTTAAAGTTTGTTTGATAATTAAAAACAAATTTTACATCTTCTAGAAGAGGTTCTTTTTGTCTTTAAATGTTTTCAAACACAATTAATCCTATTATTTGAGGATATCTATAGAAAACATTTAATCATTTTTAATTTATAGCATTTGGATTTAGGCTATTTAACTATTATAGCAATTTGATTTCCTTCTCTAATGAACATTTGTTGTAATCACCTCTCTTTGCTGTGTGTGTTTGCTATATTCTTTATCTTTAACAGTAAATATATCAGATCTGAAACAGCCAGGTCTTGCTTTCCAATTTCTCAGTTCACAGTACTCCCAAGGATCTTCATTGAAGTATTTAATATTGATCTTGGCCTGTCTGACTACCCCTTTGCATTTCCTTTCCTATTCCCCCTGTTCCTAGATCCTATTCTGTACTATCTATATATTTATTAGCCAGTCAGTGACGCTGACTAGCCACCAGGAATTAGTGATCTCTTGTCACTAGTAGGCAAATTATTTGACAGTTTACTACATTTTTTTAATGTGCTTGTAATCTTGGATTGTATTACGAAATGTATTTGAAGCTCAGCAATTGTGTGGGCATTCTCAGAAATGAAAGGGAAATGCTGGAAGTTTCCTAACTTTTAATATTGAAAATAATAGCTTAAAGCATTGGGGAAAGCTCTGTAGAAATCTTTATTAAATTTGGCATTTATACATATATGATATTGGACTGTACAGTATAATAGAAAGGATATATATATATATATATATATATATATATATATACACACACACACACATTCATACTGGCATTCAAAGTTTGGGGTCACTTAAAATTTCCTTGTTTTAGAAAGAAAAGCTAACTTTGTCGTCCATTAAAATAACATCAAATTGATCAGAAATACAGTGTAGACATTGTTAATGTTGCAAATGACGATTGTAACTGAAAACAGCTTATTTTTAATGGAATATCTACATAGGTGTACAGAGACCTATTATCAGCATCCATCTGTCCTGTGTTCCAATTGCACATTGTGTTTGTCTTTTAAAAGGCTAATTGATCATCAGAAAACCCTTTGGAAATTATGTTGGTACAGCTAAAAACTGTTGTGCTGATAAAAGAAGTAATGAAAAACATAATTTATGCTTACCTGATAAATTTATTTCTCTTGTAGTGTATCCAGTCCACGGATCATCCATTACTTATGGGATATTAACTCCTCCCCAACAGGAAGTGCAAGAGAATTCACCCAGCAGAGCTGCTATATAGCTCCTCCCCTAACTGCCATTACCAGTCATTCGACCGAAAACATGCAGAGAAAGGAAAACCATAGGGTACAGTGGTGACTGTAGTTTAATGGAAAAATTACCTGCCTTAAAGTGACAGGGCGGGCCGTGGACTGGATACACTACAAGAGAAATAAATTTATCAGGTAAGCATAAATTATGTTTTCTCTTGTTAAGTGTATCCAGTCCACGGATCATCCATTACTTATGGGATACCAATACCAAAGCTAAAGTACACGGATGACGGGAGGGACAGGCAGGCTCTTTATACGGAAGGAACCACTGCCTGAAGAACCTTTCTCCCAAAAACAGCCTCCGAAGAAGCAAAAGTGTCAAATTTGTAAAATTTGGAAAAAGTATGAAGAGAAGACCAAGTTGCAGCCTTGCAAATCTGTTCAACAGAAGCCTCATTCTTAAAGGCCCAAGTGGAAGCCACAGCTCTAGTAGAATGTGCTGTAATTCTTTCAGGAGGCTGCTGTCCAGCAGTCTCATAGGCTAACCGTATTATGCTACGAAGCCAAAAGGAGAGAGAGGTAGCCGAAGCTTTTTGACCTCTCCTCTGACGAGAATAAACGACAAACAGGGAAGACGTTTGTCGAAAATCCTTAGTTGCCTGTAGATAAAATTTCAGGGCACGGACTACATCTAGATTGTGTAGCAGACGTTCCTTTTTCGAAGAAGGATTAGGACACAAAGATGTAACCACAATCTCTTGATTGATATTCCTGTTAGTGACCACCTTAGGTAGGAACCCAGGTTTAGTACGCAGAACTACCTTGTCTGAATGAAAAATCAGATAAGGAGAATCACAATGTAAGGCAGATAACTCAGAGACTCTTCGAGCCGAGGAAATCGCCATTAAAAACAGAACTTTCCAAGATAACAACTTGATATCAATGGAATGAAGGGGTTCAAACGGAACCCCCTGTAAAACATTAAGAACTAAGTTCAAACTCCATGGTGGAGCAACAGTTTTAAACACAGGCTTGATCCTAGCTAAAGCCTGACAAAAAGCTTGAACGTCCTGAACTTCTGACAGACGTTTGTGTAAAAGAATGGACAGAGCTGAAATCTGTCCCTTTAAGGAACTAGCGGATAAACCCTTTTCTAAACCTTCTTGTAGAAAAGACAATATCCTCGGAATCCTAACCTTACTCCATGAGTAACTCTTGGATTCGCACCAATATAAGTATTTGCGCCATATCTTATGGTAAATCTTTCTGGTAACAGGCTTCCTAGCCTGTATTAAGGTATCAATAACTGACTCAGAAAAACCACGTTTTGATAAAATCAAGCGTTCAATTTCCAAGCAGTCAGCTTCAGAGAAATTAGATTTTGATGTTTGAAGGGACCCTGGATCAGAAGGTCCTGTTTCAGAGGTAGCGACCAAGGTGGACAGGATGACATGTCCACTAGATCTGCATACCAAGTCCTGCGTGGCCATGCAGGCGTTATTAGAATCACTGATGCTCTCTCCTGTTTGATTCTGGCAATCAATCGAGGAAGCATCGGGAAGGGTGGAAACACATAAGCCATCCCGAAGGTCCAAGGTGCTGTCAAAGCATCTATCAGAACCGCTCCCGGATCCCTGGATCTGGACCCGTAACGAGGAAGCTTGGCGTTCTGTCGAGACGCCATGAGATCTATCTCTGGTTTGCCCCAACGTCGAAGTATTTGGGCAAAGACCTCCGGATGAAGTTCCCACTCCCCCGGATGAAAAGTCTGACGACTTAAGAAATCCGCCTCCCAGTTCTCCACTCCCGGGATGTGGATTGCTGACAGGTGGCAAGAGTGAGACTCTGCCCAGCGAATTATCTTTGATACTTCCATCATTGCTAGGGAGCTTCTTGTCCCTCCCTGATGGTTGATGTAAGCTACAGTCGTGATGTTGTCCGACTGAAACCTGATGAACCCCCGAGTTGTTAACTGGGGCCAAGCCAGAAGGGCATTGAGAACTGCTCTCAATTCCAGAATGTTTATTGGTAGGAGACTCTCCTCCTGATTCCATTGTCCCTGAGCCTTCAGAGAATTCCAGACAGCGCCCCAACCTAGTAGGCTGGCGTCTGTTGTTACAATTGTCCAGTCCGGCCTGCTGAATGGCATCCCCCTGGACAGATGTGGCCGAGAAAGCCACCATAGAAGAGAATTTCTGGTCTCTTGATCCAGATTCAGAGTAGGGGACAAGTCTGAGTAATCCCCATTCCACTGACTTAGCATGCACAATTGCAGCGGTCTGAGATGTAGACGTGCAAAGGGTACTATGTCCATTGCTGCTACCATTAAGCCGATCACCTCCATGCATTGAGCTACTGACGGGTGTTGAATGGAATGAAGGACACGGCATGCATTTTGAAGCTTTGTTAACCTGTCTTCTGTCAGGTAAATCTTCATTTCTACAGAATCTATAAGAGTCCCCAAGAAGGGAACTCTTGTGAGTGGAAAGAGAGAACTCTTCTTTTCGTTCACCTTCCATCCATGCGACCTTAGAAATGCCAGTACTAACTCTGTATGAGACTTGGCAGTTTGAAAGCTTGAAGCTTGTATCAGAATGTCGTCTAGGTACGGAGCTACCGCAATTCCTCGCGGTCTTAGTACCGCCAGAAGAGCACACAGAACCTTTGTGAAGATTCTCGGAGCCGTAGCCAATCCGAATGGAAGAGCTACAAACTGGTAATGCCTGTCTAGGAAGGCAAACCTTAGATACCGGTAATGATCTTTGTGAATCGGTATGTGAAGGTAAGCATCCTTTAAATCCACTGTGGTCATGTACTGACCCTTTTGGATCATGGGTAAAATTGTCCGAATAGTTTCCATTTTGAACGATGGAACTCTTAGGAATTTGTTTAGGATCTTTAAATCCAAGATTGGCCTGAAAGTTCCCTCTTTTTTGGGAACCACAAACAGATTTGAGTAAAACCCTTGTCCTTGTTCCGACCGCGGAACCGGATGGATCACTCCCATTAATAAAAGATCTTGTACGCAGCGTAGAAACGCCTCTTTCTTTATTTGGTTTGTTGACAACCTTGACAGATGAAATCTCCCTCTTGGGGGAGAGAATTTGAAGTCTAGAAGGTATCCCTGAGATATGATCTCTAACGCCCAGGGATCCTGGACATCTCTTGCCCAAGCCTGGGCGAAGAGAGAAAGTCTGCCCCCCACTAGATCCGTTCCCGGATCGGGGGCCCTCGATTCATGCTGTCTTAGGGGCAGCAGCAGGTTTCCTGGCCTGCTTGCCCTTGTTCCAGGACTGGTTAGGTCTCCAGCCTTGTCTGTAGCGAGCAACAGCTCCTTCCTGTTTTGGTGCAGAGGAAGTTGATGCTGCTCCTGCTTTGAAATTACGAAAGGAACGAAAATTAGACTGTCTAGCCTTAGGTTTGGCTCTGTCTTGAGGCAGGGCATGGCCTTTACCTCCTGTAATGTCAGCGATAATTTCTTTCAACCCGGGCCCGAATAAGGTCTGCCCTTTGAAAGGTATATTAAGCAATTTAGATTTAGAAGTAACGTCAGCTGACCAGGATTTTAGCCACAGTGCTCTGCGTGCCTGAATGGCGAATCCTGAATTCTTAGCCGTAAGTTTAGTTAAATGTACTACGGCATCTGAAATAAATGAGTTAGCTAACTTAAGGGCTTTAAGCTTGTGTGTAATCTCATCTAATGGAGCTGATTCAAGTGTCTCTTCCAGAGACTCAAACCAAAATGCTGCTGCAGCCGTGACAGGCGCAATGCATGCAAGAGGTTGCAATATAAAACCTTGTTGAACAAACATTTTCTTAAGGTAACCCTCTAACTTTTTATCCATTGGATCTGAAAAGGCACAGCTATCCTCCACCGGGATAGTGGTACGCTTAGCTAAAGTAGAAACTGCTCCCTCCACCTTAGGGACCGTTTGCCATAAGTCCCGTGTGGTGGCGTCTATTGGAAACATCTTTCTAAATATCGGAGGGGGTGAGAACGGCACACCGGGTCTATCCCACTCCTTAGTAACAATTTCAGTAAGTCTCTTAGGTATAGGAAAAACGTCAGTACTCATCGGTACCGCAAAATATTTATCCAACCTACACATTTTCTCTGGTATTGCAACTGTGTTACAATCATTCAGAGCCGCTAACACCTCCCCTAGTAATACACTGAGGTTTTCCAGCTTAAATTTAAAATTTGAAATATCTGAATCCAGTTTGTTTGGATCAGAACCGTCACCCGCAGAATGAAGCTCTCCGTCCTCATGTTCTGCAAATTGTGACGCAGTGTCTGACATGGCCCTAATATTATCAGCGCACTCTGTTCTCACCCCAGAGTGATCACGCTTACCTCTTAGTTCTGGTAATTTAGCCAAAACTTCAGTCATAACAGTAGCCATATCCTGTAATGTGATTTGTAATGGCCGCCCAGATGTACTCGGCGCTACAATATCACGCACCTCCCGAGCGGGAGGTGCAGGTACTGACACGTGAGGCGAGTTAGTCGGCATAACTCTCCCCTCGTTGTTTGGTGAAATATGTTCAATTTGTACAGATTGACTTTTATTTAAAGTAGCATCAATACAGTTAGTACATAAATTTCTATTGGGCTCCACTTTGGCTTTAGCACATATAGCACAGATATCTTCCTCTGAATCAGACATGTTTAACACACTAGCAAATAAACTAGCAACTTGGAAATACTTTTCAAGTAATTTACTATAATATGAAAACGTACTGTGCCTATAAGAAGCACAGAAAAAGTTATGACAGTTGAAAATTAATAAACTGAAAAGTTATAGCATCAAATCTTTGTAAAAAACACAATTTTAGCAAAGGATTGCTCCCATTAGCAAAGGATAACTAACCCTGATAGCAGAAAAAAAAAAAAAAAATACAGAAATAAACGTTTTTTTTTTTATCACAGTCAACTACAATCTCACAGCTCTGCTGTGAGTGATTACCTCCCTCAAAACAAGTTTTGAAGACCCCTGAGTTCTGTAGAGATGAACCGGATCATGCAGGGAAGACAATAAACTTCTGACTGAATTTTTTGATGCGTAGCAAAAGCACCAAAAAAGGTCCCTCCCCCTCACACATAACAGTGAGAGAGATCAGTAAACTGTCATAAATTAAATAAAACGACTGCCAAGTGGAAAAAAATAGTGCCCAAAACATTTTTTCAATCAGTACCTCAGAAAATTAAACGATTTTACATGCCAGCAAAAAACGTTTAACATTAATAAATTGAGTGTTATTAAAAAGCCTGTTGCTAGTCCCTGCAAATTAGGCTAAAGTTTTATGCATACAGTATAATTCCAGTGAAGTGCCATTCCCCAGAATACTGAAGTGTAAAATATACATACATGACAGCCTGATACCAGTTGCTGCTACTGCATTTAAGGCTGAGTTTACATTATATCGGTATGGCAGAATTTTCTCATCAATTCCATTGTCAGAAAATAATAAGCTGCTACATACCTCTTTGCAGATTAATCTGCCCGCTGTCCCCTGATCTGAAGTTTACCTCTCCTCAGATGGCCGAGAAACAGCAATATGATCTTAACTACTCCGGCTAAAATTATAGAAAAACTCAGGTAGATTCTTCTTCAAATTCTACCAGAGAAGGAATAACACACTCCGGTGCTATTATAAAATAACAAACTTTTGATTGAAGGTATGAAACTAAGTATAATCACCACAGTCCTCTCACACATCCTATCTATTCGTTGGGTGCAAGAGAATGACTGGTAATGGCAGTTAGGGGAGGAGCTATATAGCAGCTCTGCTGGGTGAATCCTCTTGCACTTCCTGTTGGGGAGGAGTTAATATCCCATAAGTAATGGATGATCCGTGGACTGGATACACTTAACAAGAGAAATCTGGCCTTCATTAAACTAGTTTAGTATCTGGAGCATCAGCAATTGTGAGTTTGATTACAGGCTCAAGATGGCCAGAAACAAAGAACTTTCTTATGAAACTCTACAGTCTATTCTTGCTCTGAGAAATGAAGGCTGTGTACTGTGTATAGAAAGAGGAGTGGGAGGCCCCAGTGCAAATAAAAGCAACAGGACAAATACATTAGTGTGTCTAGTTTGAGAAACAGATGCTTCACAGGTCCTCAACTGGCAGCTTCATTAAATAGTACCTGCAAAACACCAGTATCAGCGTCAACAGTGAAGAGGTCACTCTGGGATGCTGGCCTTCTAGGCAGCGTTGCAAAGAAAAAGGTATATATTTCAGATTGGCTAAGACCGCCGCCCGATCCTATACAATCGGGTTGATTGACACCCCCTGCTAGCGGCCAAACTGCTTGTGCAATGTTAAATGCTGACAGCGTATGCTGTCAGCATTCAGCGATGTCTGTCGGACATGATACGCTACAGGGTATCATGTCGGAGAGACATTGATAAACCGGACCCTAAGAATGGTAAAAGCACACATACATTGGACAGAGAAAGATTGGAAAAAAGTGTTATGGACAGACAAATCTAAGTTTGAGGTATTCAGATCAAAAAGAAGAAAATTTGTTAGATGCAAATTGCAGACCAAATGAAAAGATGCTGGAGGCCGTTTCTGATTATAAGGCGCACCCTTAAAGTTTGGTGCCATTTTAAAGAAATTTAATTTTTTTACTTTAACTTAAAGAAAATATACACATTAGTAGAACAGTACAACATTTTTTTTTAATGAATAGGAACACATGTACTGGTATTTTTTACACTTTTGGTATCAATTATGCAGTTAGTCCTGCTTTTGACGGCATATGTTATATACCCACAGAAATATTAAAAAACTATTTTGTAGTAATACTGTAAATAATGGGAAAATGAATGGACAACAAGGAAACTAATGGGAACAGCCCTCAACCTCTCCCCTGCACAACAATCAACAACATTAGCAAATGTTCTTAAGTCATCCTTTTGAGAAACTGTCACTGCCTGTCTCTCCACCAATACCGGTATTTCTTCTTTCATCACTACTTCCAATGCTTTCTACATTGCTCCCACTATGTTCTTCATCATTCTCCTGATCCACTTCTCTCTGATCTTCCCACAATACATCATCTTCACTGCCATGCAATGCATTTGACAGGCAACATTTATGTAATCTTGTTATGATTGAATCAGAAGATATTATTGCCCTTGCAGAAATAATCCACTGACACAGCAAAGGCACTGATGGTTTCTTCATTTTGTCACTTGGTGTGAGGGCATGATCTCCAGCTACAAGCCAGAATACTGCTGCCGTAGATTGTCTTTAAATGGCTTGTTGACAAAAACATCAATCACATGGAGTTGGGATGTCATACCCCCTGTTATTACAACCAGATCTGATTTCAAAGATGCAATCTTACTTTTCAAAGCAGGTGTTAAAAGTCCATTAAATGCATCCAATACCAGCATTGCTTTTTTTTTTTTTGCAAGAAGAGCAACAGGCCAATTCTTCCAAACAACTGATAGCCAATCATTTATCAGCTCCTTTCTCATCCATCCTTTTTCATGACATCTGACAATTAAGCTTCTTCGAAGACTTTCCTTCGGTATAGGTTTCCTTTTTGAGATTGCATAATGTGTCAGCTTATGACCATCAGCTGTAACAGCTAACATTGCTGTGATCCATCATTTTTAATTGCCTGTGGTCCTCATAAGAATGGATTTTGCTCCTTTTTTATTCACAGTTGTATTACTTAGCATATCAAAGAAAACTGGAGTTTCATCTGCATTTCCAATTTGGCTCAATGGATAGTTGTGATTTTTCCTAAGCTCTATGACATACTGTTGGAATGCAAGCAGATTTTCATAGAAGTCAAAAGGTAGTCTTTGTGCAAGTCTTATGAGCATAAATCTACAGCACCATCCAAGGCTTTAAATTCATGCCTGGGAATATTTAATTCGCTGGCAATTTCTAATGCCTTCAATTGAATGATTTTTCGGGTGACAGGCATTCCATTTTTTCTTTGCTCTTGAATGAAGGGAAGCACTGATGCATCAACTTCACAATACCTGCCACCTGCCTTTCTTAGGCCCTCTGAACGATTTCCTCGTAGACGCTGAGATTTCTAGTTTCTTCTGCATCAGCTTTCATCTATGTCATATTTTCTGTCAGCTTCCCTATTGCTTGTTTGTTCAGCGTATTTTAAGACTTCAATTTTAAAGTTTGAATCATAACTTCACATTTTCCCTTGGCTGGTCGAATTTCGAATCTCCACATAAGCAGCCATATTGGTATTTTATGTTAGCTCCTCTTAGCCCCAACTCTCTCACCCAGCCCCCTCCTTACCCTCTTAGCTCTTCTCTCACTCACTCACTCACTCACAAACAACCCTCTCCTCACTGTCTCAGCTCCCCTCTACCTCACACACAGCCCCCTCCTCACCCTCTTTTACTCAATCACAAACAGCTCCTCTCTCCTTACCCTCTCAGCTTCCTCCTCGCCATCTCTCTCTCTCTCTCACACACATAAACACATCCCCTTCCTCATTCTTTCAGCCCCCCTTCACACAGCCTCCATATCACACACTGAGCTCACTGCTCCATCATACAGCCCTTTTCTCACACTCTTAGCCCCCATACATTTACCCAGTGGCCTCCTTACTGTATCAGCTCCCCTCTCCCTCATACACACACCTCCTTCACTCAGTCACAAATAAATTTCCCTTACTGTCTCAACCTCCTTCTCACCCTCTAAGCCTCCTTTCCCTTACACACAGCCACCTCCTTATTCTCTCAGCCTACCTCTCCCTCACACAGCCCTTTCTCATCTTCTCATCCACCTCTCCTTCATGCACCCCCTGATCCTTTCAGCCCCCTCTCCCTCATACACCCCCTCCCTCCCAAACAGTCTCTCCTTACACTCTCATCCTCCTTCTCTAATCTTATTTTCACACACAGTTCCTCTCATCTTCTCCCCCTCTCAGTCCCCTATCTCTCTCACACACAGATCCGTCCTTAATTTTTTAGCCTTGCTCCCTCCGTGACAGATAACTCCTTCAATTTATATATACCAATTGAAGGAGTAAATTGATATTTTAGATTTAATAATTTATTTGTATAAAGAAAATATTTATTGTATCAGTTTTTTATCTATTTACATGATATTGTTTTCTAGAATTTACATTATACCTGGTTATTTGGATTACATAGAATTTTGAACTTGAGCATGGATATTTGATGTATAAAATATCACTTATAAATAGACATATCACTTAGTTTTCTATTGTGTACAATACATGTTTCATACAGATTGACACATAGTCAGATATGCTACACTAGTGTTATTTTATTAATCTTGTTGCACACCTATAGTATATATTATATTATTATTACTAGTCTGCTTAAAATGGCTAAACCCAGGATGCCTATAGCATAGCATTAACTAATATTATTTTGATGTTTTATTATTATTATTATTTAGACATTTTATAATAAAATAGTCAAAATAATCTACATCTTCCAACTCACTGGTGCATTTTATAGTTAATGACATCCAGGTCATGTAATACTTTGACCTAAATTCAATTAAAATCTGTTCATGAAACTAGTATCTTGCTCACTGCAAAATTGGAACTTTAAAATTGAAGATATAAAAAAAATTGTACCCACTAATCATCACAGACACAAGCTGTGAGTTAAGCTCCATTATAATTAATTGAGCTGCATTTATCTTGTAACCATTCACTTCTCAGTGCATAAAATGGATTCCACTATGTACAATACCCGTATCATAAAACCTCACATAAAAAAATAATTTAAAAAATCTATAGAACAGTCCACTCTAACATATGTACACAGAAAAATTAAGAGTTAAAGCTACATAAAAACCCCAAAGCAACCCGATCAGCTTTGAAATAGCTAAACTCAACCATAAGATTAAATACTTCACAGGGAAAATAGAGTCTTTATAAATTCCTTGAGCTGAGCCAAGGTGTGGATAAAATCTTGACTATGCCATTATAACTCCCACTGCCAGTCCCAGGAGGCACCCTCTGTTTTATCCAGCGAGACTACTTTACCATAACAATGAGACTACTTTACCATAACAAAACAGTCAACAATTACAAACATTTACGTAAACTGTTTTGCTAGCATTTTTCATAAGTGTTGCTAGCAGTTCATGTTAGATCTGCAAAATATTGTGTATTGGGCACCTCACGCAACTATAAATGTTATTAGCAGGAACGGCCACTAAAGAAATATTGGGAAAACCTAGGTAAAGTGATGCTTAATTAATTTTGAACATGCTCTTGTCTTTACAAAAAGGCTCTTTAATAACCTCACAAACATCTATGAATTTAGGCCAATTTGTACAGTTTTATAAAAAAAAAAACATGAAAATATAATCATATAATTACTTTTCAGCATATTTCTGTGTCTAATAGTTTATTCTATTTCACTATGATATACACAGTATCTATGAAAAAACATTTGTATTATGTGCCTTTTTTCAATGCAGTCCATTGTATTTGAATGATATATATACTGTATATTCTCTGTTTACAATTCTGTATGAATGTTACATGAATTATTCATCTGAATTTTATGCAGTACTGTATTCATATGCATTTCTGCCTCCTTCTTCCATCTTTCTCTTCAACTAACCTAATTTTTCTTCATTCTTCCGAATATTGTTCACATAATAGTACATTTTTATTAAGGGAAGCGTGTTACAAAGATACATTAAGATTTAAGAAGGTAGAAACATTTATAACTTATCTTGGTATGCATTTAAGAAAACAATATAATGTTAAGGTTCTTTTAATTATAGTTCTTACCAGTTTTTGTATACCAATTCATATGGTATACAGCTTTGAAAAGGACAACAAATTGCTTTATCTCCTTTTTTCATAGAACCTTTGATGCACTTAAAGTGAAGGTAAATTTTAACTATATGCACAGCACCCATGTAATCATTATAATCTAAGTATTAAAGTCGCCAACATTTTTAAAAAAAAAAGTAAATTATTTTGTAGTAAAATAGATTTATATAATACCGCTGTTTCGTATTTTTACTCCTCCCCTGCTCCACTTCCTTCTTTGGCAACAGTGACGTAGCGAGCGTTTCAACAAGCTTACCACGTCACTTCCAAGCTCGTGCACAACACCAGTTTAAAAATGCGCGTGCGTATTTTACCAGCATTTGCGCATGCGTACTAATTTTAAGCACGTAGCAGTGTGTTAACCTGATTGTAAACATTCATTCAATCTTGTGAACGCAATAGTGTCACTTGCTTTATCGCAGGCGCGTATAATACACGAGCATGAAGTAGATGACGCTTCCCGGGATTAGACGCATGCGCAATAGTTATTTATGACGTTGGTAAAAAGGGGCAGGACGCCCCGGCGGTAGAAAAGAAATTGGCTATAAGATTGAGAAAAGCTGTCAATTAATTGCGGCAAAATGTCGGGCGGACAATTGAGGTAAAACGGAGGCTAATTGTAAATTAAAATTTTAAATGACACGAATATTTATTAAGAATTTGATGAATGAACATCATGCTGATTTTAAATGTACAGTATAAAACTTTAAACGAGAGAGTTGGACTTGACCTTCACTTTAAAATGTAAATCAGTACACAGTTTATATGTGGGCACTTTATATATCAAAATACATTAGGTTATTTGTAGTGATGGTTCCTTGGTATCTGCAGGCACAGGACAGTCCTGGTTGACTTATTAGCCCTACTTTTTCATACTTCGGATGGATAATGTTTCTAGGCAGGAAACCTGTCAGCCAACCTTTAGGGTAAGTGAGAACGTATCTTCAGCTGGAATTTATGATTCTACAAGGAATCCCTTGTGCAGCCCTGCCCCATGTACTTGCACAACTGATTACGAGAGAAGAGTTGTCAATCATCCTGGACATATGAGGTTCGTGTGTGCGCATATGCAACCAACACTTTCCCATAACCATGCTGTGTAAGACAGGGAACCCAGCACTGCCCTGACTACATCAACTGAGCTTTCTCACCCCAGCTCCAATGACAGAGAAGCTACTTATTGGTAAAGTTGTTTATACTAGTGATTAGTGGATTTCTGATGGTGTCCATGTTGTTGTCTAGAGAGAGACGTAAAATTATTTTATTGACTGAACAACAACAATTAATAGATTATAGTATAAATGTATAATGAGTAGGCATTGGGGCCTATTTATGTAAGTGCGAGCAGGCATGATACGATGTAGTGTATCATGTTCGCTGCACATTGATAAATGTACGCTGTTGGCATTTATCATTGCACCAGCAGTTCTTGTGAACTGCTGGTGCAATGCCGCCCCCTGCAGATTCACGGCCAATTGGCTACTAGCAGGGGGTGTCAATCAACCCAATCGTATTCGATTGGGTTGATTTCTGTCTTTGGCCTCAGAGCAGGCGGACAAGCTATGGAGCAGCGGTCTATAGACCGCTGCTTTATCACTTCTGCTTCTGGTGATCCTGAAGACTCGCACGGAAACAGGGGCATACGGAGCTTGATAAATCGGCCCCTTTATCTGTGTTATATATTATTGTTATATTACTGATTTGATTATTAAGTCAGTATAGCATAACATATACACATGATGCTATTGGCTGCAACTCCCCAATAAAAATATATATTTTTTAAATTGTATATATTGTTTAGATATTTTTTTGTGATTACTAACTTTCGGCTAGATTACGAGTTTTGCGTTATGAGGGGTGCGGTGCTAACTTGCACGCTATTGTAACCGCTCACTTCCCTACAGCGCTGGTATTATAGGTTTTCATAAACCCGGCGTTATCAGGCAAGAAGTGAGCGTAGAGCAAAATTGTGCTCCATACCGCACTCCAATACCAGCGCTGCTGAAAGCCGCGGTGAGCTGGTTTTACGTGCTTGTGCACGATTTCCCCATAGACATCAATGGGGAGAGCCAGCTGAAAAAAAGTCTAACATCTGCAATAAAGGAGCGTAAAGCTCTGTAACGAAGCCCCATTGATTCCTACGGGGAAACAAAATGTATGTTTACACCTAACACCCTAACATGAACCCTAAGTCTAAACACCCCTAATCTTACACTTATTAACCCCTAATCTGCCGCCCCCGACATCGCAGACACCTACATTATACTTATTAACCCATAATCTGCCACTCCGGACATCGCCGCCACTATAATAAACATATTAACCCCTAAACCGCTGCACTCCCGTCACAATTCAAGGGACGGCATCTTGGATGACATCACTTAAAGGAACCTTCATTCCAGAAGCGTTGTCGTAAGAAGAGGATGCTCTGCGCCGGATGTCTTGAAGATGGACCCACTCCGCGCCGGATGGATGAAGATAGAAGATGCCATCTGGATGAAGACTTATGCCCGTCTGGAGGACCACTTCTGCCGGCTTGGATGAAGACTTCTCCCGGATTCGTTGAGGACTTCTTGCCGCTTGGATGAAGCCTTCTCCTGGCTTCGTTGAGGATGGATGTCCGGTCTTCAAAACTGTAAGTGGATCTTCGGGGTTAGTGTTAGGTTTTTTTAAGGGTTTATTGGGTGGGTTTTATTTTTAGATTAGGGTTTGGGCGGAAAAAGGGCTAAATGCCCTTTTAAGGGCAATGCCCATCCAAATGCCCTTTTCAGGGCAATGAGGAGCTTAGTTTTTTTTAGTTAGGATTTTATTTGGGGGGTTGGTTGTGTGGGTGGTGGGTTTTACTGTTGGGGAGGTGTTTGTATTTTTTTTTACAGGTAAAAGAGCTGATTTCTTTGGGGAAATGCCCCACAAAAGGCAATTTTAAGGGCTATTGGTAGTTTAGTTTAGGCTAGGGTTTTTTTTTTTATTTCAGGGGGATTTTTTATTTTGATAGGGCTATTAGATTAGGTGTAATTAGTTTAAATATCTGATAATTTCTTTTTTATTTTGTGTAATTTAGTGTTTGTTTTTTTGTAATTTAGTTAATTGTATTTAATTTAGGTAATTTATTTAATTGTAGTGTAAGGTTAGGTGTTAGTGTAAAACAGGTTAGGTTTTATTTTACAGGTAAATTTGTATTTATTTTAGCTAGGTAGTTAGTAAATAGTTAACAACAAACTTGCCTGTAAAATAAAAAATAAAACCTAAGCTAGATACAATGTAACTATTAGTTACATTGTAGCTAGCTTAGGGTTTATTTTACAGGTAAGTATTTAGTTTTAAATAGGAATTATTTAGTTATTAATAGTAGGTTTTATTTAGATTTATTTTAATTATATTAAAGTTAGAGGGTGTTAGGGTTAGATTTAGGGTTAGGTTTAGTGGTTAATATGTTTATTATAGTGGCGGCGATGTCCATAGTGGCAGATTAGGGGTTAATAAATGTAAGTAGGTGGCGGCGATGTTAGGGGCGGCAGATTAGGGGTTAATAATATTTAACTAGTGTTTGCGATGTGGGAGTGCGGCAGTTTAGGGGTTAATATGTTTATTATAGTTAATAATTTTATTTTAGTGTTTGCGATGCGGGAGGGCCTCGGCTTAGGGGTTAATAGGTAGTATATGGGTGTTAGTGTACTTTTTAACACTTTAGTTATGAGTTTTATGCTACAGCTTTGTAGCGTAAAACTCATAACTACTGACTTTAGATTGCGTTACGAATCTTGCGGGATAGGCTGTACCGCTCACTTTTTGGCCTCCCAGAAAAAGCTTGTAATATCGGCGCTATGGAAGTCCCATTGAAAAAAGACTTTACCCAAATTGCGTAAGTTAATTTGCGTTACGGCCAAAGAAGTGTGCGGTACAGCTATTTTGACAAGACTCGTAATAGCAGCAGTAGTGAAAAAGCAGCGTTATAACCCATAACGCTGCTTTTTCACTCATAACGCAAAACTCGTAATCTAGCCGTTTGAAAGCTAATTACAAAGAAACAAAACCTCTTTGTTTTATTTTAAATTTTAATGATTTTTAACTTTGAAAAAAATTTATTCGGGATCAGTTTCACACACAGCTTTTTGTAGATTATTCAGGCCTATATTATAAGTGAAGTGCAAAAATATTAGCTCTATTTAGTGCTAACACAGCACAAGTTAAATCAACAGCAATCATGGTCTTGTGCTTGTATTACTAGTTGAAAGTATAAAGATTGCATGAGAGAGAAAGACCTGCTAGCATCTGGAGGTATAATAGCTTTAAACGTTTAAAAGTTGTGCTAGGCCAACTGCGCCAAAGCCAAAGATGCATTAAGAAATATCTTAAATATATTTGTTGTTCAATTAGAATTTTTTTTTTATGTTTTATTTGAATATATATATATACTGTATATTTATATATATATTTAAATCTAAAAATAACACTTTCTTCTAAGTGAAAAGCAAAGGTATTTAGTTCTATATAACATATTATATATATATATATATATATATATAGATATATAGTATATATTTATATATAAAGTCCCAAAGGCGTTGCACTCCTGTTTCACTAATACAGCAGCTGCCGGGGTGCATAAGTAAAAAACAATATAAAGTTCCAGAAAAGACTGCACACACCGGTTTGCCCCACAAGAAAGGTTTGTCTTGTGGGGCATCACGCTGAGGATGCACTGATTTTGGAACTCTCTCTCATCTGGGATAATTTGATAAAGGTGCCAGTACAGCACCGAAACGTCATGCAATTTCCTTTTGTTTTTATCATGTAAAATTAAAAGTTATTTTTGACTTTTCTACTAAACCGGTGAGTGCTTTTCTGGAACTTTATATATATTTGAGGAAGGGGATTCAGTCCCCGAAACGTCACAAATAAAATTGTATTGTAAAGGACCAGAGTGCAGCCTTTCATTCATTATACTATTCAACCTCTGCATGCACCCTGGCAGATTGACCTAGGAAGTGAGAGTACTCTCCAGCTGCTCATATATATATATATATATATATATATATATACACTGTATATATATATATATATATATATATATATATATACTGTATATATATATATATATATATATATATATATATATATATATATATATATATAGCCAAGAAAGTGATGATTCACTTGGTAGCCAAACCGGACATACCATTGACAAAGGCTCCTGTGAAAGCCGAAACGTTTGGTTTCTTGCCTTTCATCATTATTAAAACGGATTTAAAACCTGCTAAGCCTGGTGTGTGGAGTCTCTGGTTATCACGGATACCGTCCGTGGGAATCATCACTTTCTTGGCTATACTATTGTGTTGCAGAGCACCAGGTGGCTGTTGAGATTGAAGAGTGCCATTTCCTACAGAACTTTGTCTATATATATATATATATATATATATATATATATATAATTATATATATATTTGTACATATGTATGTGCATGCATACATATATATATATATATATATACATATGCATGCACATACATATGTACAAATATATACACGTATATGCACTTATTATATGCACTTATCTACATACACATATACAAATATATACACACACGCAATGTAATATATTTAATGTGGCACTATTTTAGGTTATTTAAAATGTGTATTTTTCTTTAGTTACTATGACATATTATACTATTTAAATCATGTTATTTAATTTGAAATTTAAACAATTTTTTTTATCTTTTTAATTATTAGATTAATTGCTGTGATATTTTGCTATATTTATTTTCTTCACAATTAAACACATATATATAAGTGTACTATTATGACACGGATGCCATGACACTGTTGCTCAACAAGGTTCCTTCAACAACGCAGTCAATCTCGCATCATTTTCTGTGAAACGTCACCTCTGACGCCTCACAACGGATTTTTGTTGCATCTTTTTTACGTCACCTTTGGTGTCCTTTTACCTATAGATACCTTCCGGCTGTCTGTCTCATTGCCCTAGAACTGAGTTAATCTTGTGGGTGTGCTATATTGTTTGATTGGTTATCTGTGACTCTTCTGCCTGCTGAATGTACTCTGTTTATGCCCATTTGGTTTTAACCTTGGATCTGCGTGACCAAGGTTTTGAACATTGTTTCTGCTTCCCAGTTTCACTTCTGGTCTGACTCCTGGCTTGTTGACTTTTCTTTGACCAATCCGGTCATTTTCTGGTATTCAGCTTTCTGTATTAGCCTTCGTTCTCAGTTATCTATTTCCTGGGTGCTAGCACTATTGCCCCAAAGATATTTCTTTTTCACTCCACTTGATGCTGTGATAACAAGACTACTAGCTAGGATTCGTTTAATAGTGAACTATCTGAAGGGCCTAACATACATATGCTTAGAAATGTTCTTATAAGCTTATTGATGTTTTCCTGTTTATATTCTATTCTGTTGGATCCTTGAAACTAAGCAGAGTCAGGCTTGGCGTTGAGCTGTATGGGATACCCTTTTTAAACACTGTCCACAGTGTGATGTCATATTAACTAGATAACCCTTCATTTATTTTGTGATGTCATCATAATGTGCCTATGGAAGTGAACCTCTATTATGTGACCTATGTTAAGGCCAATCAGTGTGATGTCATCAGAATGGACCCATGCAGATTAACTACTATCATATGTCCTATATTTGGGCCAATTGAATTGTTTGAAACAGATAGAACATAAGTATGTATGGTATTATGATTGGCTAAAACATATGTCAATCTTAGTATCATTCTGTTTAATGATTTCTTGTGATCCTTCAGATTATTTAATCCAGTGATTTTCAACCTTTTTTTTTGCCGTGGTACACTTTTTTACATTAAAAAATCCTGCGGCACACCACCGTCCCAAAATTTTACAAAATCACACATTGTAGCCTAATACAGCATATATATATATATATATATATATATTAATATTAATAATGCAGTTAACGTTTTCAAACTGAGGACGGGGAGACCCCGAAAACATTACACTGCATTATTAAAAAGTGTACTATAATAACGGAGAGTGCCTTCCTGATTTGAACTATATACTATTGAAATTTGAAGTGCACCCCGGCTGCTGTGTTTGTTTTAAGTGCTGGTACCTGGTTTTGGATATGATATATATACATGCACACTGTACTGTGCTGTCATGCCATGACTCCTACAAACTACACATGACATATTGACATTCATTCACAATCATAATGATTGTCTGTGAATGAATGTCAATATGTCATGGTTGTAAATGATGCCTGATGAGCCTGTCACATACCTCCCAATATTTCAAAATTTGAAAGAGGGACACCCCCGCACTCCAGTCCTCCGGTCATGTTCCTTGTGCTGAGAAGGAACGTGAGTGACGTGACCTGGCTGGAACTGTTCTGGAGGAAGAGCAAAGCATGGGGGATTGAAGTGTCGCGTTGTGCTGCGTGTAGAGCCGGCACTAGACACGTGTTGTGGTGGGAGGAGGCTCCTTCCAAGTGTGAACACAGGTCGGGGAGGCGAGCTGCCGCTGCGCAGTTACCCTCAGTCATCATCTCACTCAAAATAAAAAAATGGCCCAGAATAAAAAACAAGCAAAATTTAACAAATATGTTGTACTGTTGTCAGTCTGCCGCGGCACACCTGAGGATCTCTCACGGCACACTGGTTGAAAAACACTGATTTAATCGGTATTTGGTTACATCATCTATTAGTTTAAGATCTTTGTAACAACCTCTATTGATACGCTTTTAAATAATTTCTTGTTGTTTATGTGAGATTGATTACTATTGGCTCTGTGAACCATTAATCCCAGTTCTGGGGTTTATCTAAACTCACCTAACAAAGCTAATTTAGTTCACTGATTTGATAAAGACGTGGAACCATTGGAAAAGCATTGTATTTTGTCATATAGTTTGGCCAGACGCACGATAGTGGACAAGCTACATTTGAGGATCATCAATTTCATGCAAGTATCCCTGTTTTTATGTATTTTATTACACTGTAACATTGATTTTAGATATTATGGGCTAGATTACGAGTGGATTGGTAATTACTGCTCCCGCTAGCACGCTAATTCGGTTAACTTCTGCTCTTTGCACGCGTCGGATAGTGCTTATTACAAGTTGAAAGTAAATATTTTTTGCTTGTGCAATAACCCGACTGACAAAGAGCAGAAGTTAGAATATCGCAACCCTGTTAACGTATTCTCCCATAGACTTCAATGGAGAGAGAAAAGTGGAAAAAACCTAGCGTCCATACTGGCTCGCTAATGCCCTTCTCTAATAACCCCTTAACCACCACATAGCCCACTGCAAAGTCCCGACACTATTAACCCCTAACCCGCCACATGGCCTTAAAGAGCTAAGCCCATAAAAGCTATTTTAAGGGCTATTGCTGTAGTATTTTTTGGTAAGGGGTTTAGAATAGGCATAACTTATTTTATTTTTGGTAATTTGGTTGTTTATTTCTGCAATGGTAGGGTTTTTTTCTGTAATGTATTTTATTTTTAAGGTAAGGTTAGATTGTTTTTTTTTAAGATAAGGATATTTTTTTTATTTTTAAAAGTAGTTAGGAACTCTGAGGAAGCGCATGTTGGCAACGTGTCAGATCAGAGGGAGTTCCCCGCTAAATTGTATGTCTAAATACAAATAAACTTCTGATGCTGACTGGCTTATGGACTAAGTCCCTCTTATTGCTGATTTTTTTTTAAGGTACTGTTAGGTTTGTTTTTTTTCAGGTAAGGTTATTTTTTGGGTGGTAATTTAGGGGTTGCTAGGTCAGGGGGTAGCTGGTTAGGGTGGTTAGATGTTAGTGGGTATTTGGTGGTGTGGATTGTGGCGGATTAGGGGTTAATAGAGTAGTGAAGTATTTTACAATAAGGGGATATGGCGGTTTAGCAGTTAATAGGGTAGTGAGGTAGTTTGTGATTTGTGGTTATGTCAGTTTAGGGGTTAATAGTGTAGAGGGGTAGTTTGCAATGTGGGGGTGTGGAAGTTTAGGGGTTAATAAATCAGTTTAAGGCAACTGTTTTCTCTGGCCAAACCCAGAAAGGTTGCATAAGAAGTTTGGGCGTTAAATGTGATTGCATTTGAGCAATCGCATTTATTTTCAACTTGTAATACGGGCGGACATTGCCACTCAACACAGCCCACAGAAAATATGGGGAGCATAAATTACCATGAGTTTGCTCCTTGTGCAAACAATAGCACTCCACTTGTAATCTGGCCCTATATGTTTTAATAAAGATATTCTGTTATTAACAATATTGTTTAAGCGTTGTCTATTATTTCTATTTACTCTATTTAAGAATTTTATTGTACAAAACTGTAAATTAAATTGTTTTATTTTCAGTAAGAATTTAATAATTTGTTGATTTCCTACAAGCATTTTGCTGACTCCTTAGTATCCTGTATTTTTTGAAAAAAGGTGGCAACCCCAGTTACTAATCATCAAATATGTAAAACTATTGTCCTTAGCTTGAAAAAAGGAGTAATAATAATAGCTCTTCAAATGGGTTTTATATTATAATATTGCTTCTCGATTGAGGATAATCCTGAGTGGCTATTCAATATATTGATACTTTCAAGCACAGGATGTGTCATAAAGTGAGGTCATATTTACCAAGTCCGTGCTGTTGCGGTGCTCAGGTCATAAAAAATAGTAATAAGCTGACATTTACTTTCTCAGCCTGTCAAATCCAGCATGTTTGTTCATCAGGTGTAAGCCTCATAGCTATTTTGTATAACATTAAGGGCTTGATTTACCATCCCATAGAGAACAGGGGCGTAAATAATCGCACCTGTCCACCCAGCTTCCTCTCTGGTGGGCAGCAATCTGCTGCCCAAATTTACCATTGCACACAAGCGCTCTTGTGACCTCATGTGCAACCCCGCCCCCTGCTCGCGACAGGCAATCACGTGTGGACATGAGCTGTCAATCTCCCCAGTCAGAAGAGACTTGGGGAGATTAAAATTCTCCACCTAAGTGATGACGGCTGCTTTATAAATCCTGACTGCAGGTTCGATTGTGCAAAACTGCAGTCAAAGGGGAGAGAAGGGCTTGATAAATCAAGCCCTTAATGTCCATGCGGTTCATTCTGTTTGTCTATATCGAGTGTTCCTTTGGCTTCTACAACCTTTTATAAGCTTATAAGATATTCTGACATGCACTGCTATGGGACTTGAATCGTCACTCAAACACACCAAATGACTGGTCGTCAAAGATGTGATATGGTTGGCCATTAAAAACTCCACTCAAGCTGAACCTCAAATCAATAGGCGGCTCTAGCTTTATTATATTTGGCTAAAAACCTGTCGCTATCGCATCCTCTTCTAGGGGTAAAAAACTTTTTTTATTGCTGTCCATTTAAAAGTACCTGTGCCCTTATAATGGACATTAACATGTTGGACCAAAGGTGTTTTAAATGTCCAACTTTGATATTTGAAAGATGTTCTCTGATGTGGAACCATACTTCATGCGTTCTTAACCGCACGTATTGCAGATTACATTGTACACACAAAATTTAATAAATTAAATAGATCAATCTTCATTTCATACAGCAATTTTGTCAAAATGTTTACCTGTTACTGGGGATTGGAACCATTCACCCAACTCTACCTTTTTTCATGCCTTACATGAGGTGTAATTGCATTTGTACATGCCCTTGAACAATAACCAAGATGATCCACTTTTCAATTGAGTTGGCAATACCACATTTGCTATTTTTTGTTCTTTTTATAGGCAAATCTACACCCATCTTTCACCAGGTTTGTCAGACCATCATCCACCGCCTAACATTGGGAAGTGGTGTTTGATGATAATACACACCTCATAGCATTGTTCCAAATCATTTTTCACAAATGTTATGTCCTTTAAAAGAAAATGAAGCCCCTCTCTTTCTATTGGGACTTCTAGGTAACACATTTTGCCTACTGAGATCATCTACTGTTTTGCTCTTTGTGCCTAGTTTAGCTTATACCCTCGTTCCAAGAGACGTGATGCTACATGGCAAAAGTACTTGATATACTGAGCAAGCATAATTTGAACAATTTATTTTTAAACATACAAATTGGCTCTTGACCACTAGTTTAATTATTCTACTTGTACGGAAAAACCTCAGTTTCTACTTTTAAGCCTGGGACCCCACTTTGGGTATCATCCAGATGATTACTATGATCCTTATTTTACTCAAATTTAAAGCTAATTATTTCCTCATTGTTATTAAACCAATCAATAAAATTGCATGCTGTCAGTTAATCCCCCATGTCATATAAACAGCAAGCAATCAATATAGCGCCTAAACAGCACTATATTTTGTCTGTATAGGTTTTGATCTCCAAAGATGTGGTAGAGCTCCCACCAACCCATAAAAAGGTTTTTGTAAGGGGGGTGCAAACATTGCCCCATTACTGTACCACATCTCTGGAGATAAAACACTTCCGCAAATCTGAAGTAATTGTGCGTTAACAAGAAATCTACAATTGTAAACACATATGAGCCATTTTCAAGACTGTTGTAATAATTCTCCTAAATATACTGTATTGCTATCAACCCTTTTTGTGGGGTATTGAATGATATAGAGACCTTACATCCATTGTCAACGAGTTGTACTGCATTTGTTCTGCTATGCCCTTATTGATGGCAATGTGTTACTTTGTTTCTTTTTCTAGTGAATGTAATGGTAGACACGAAAATAAAGTAATATAGAAGCCACTATTGATAAACACACAGGTAATCCCATTTCCATTTCAACAAAGTAGATGCTGGATAGAGAAATTGATGCTTTTTAATAAATTCATATACAGTATGTTTAAATGCATCTCACATGTTGTTTTAGGAAAACAACTTGAAAACCAGTGTAGAAATAGGTTGAGTCATGTTCAGGAAGTCTACATCTCAAAATGATATATTGAAATATTTGATAGTATTTCAATACACATAGCAGAACCCTTAGTTTTATAGCAATTGATACGCCTCTGTAAATTTCAATATAGACAACAGAACACTTGGTTTGCAATTATCTATAAGATTCAGTATCGCATATTTCTTGTTATATTTTCATTTGATGACACTTACATATATAACTAGTATCACGTAATATTTTAATTTCATTCCATATTTATAACTAAATTTTTCGTAGGTAGTGTAAGTGCACAGATAAGACGATAACCGCTCCCCGCCCTCTCTCTCTCTCAAGAGGTAATGAACTAATGATAAGGTAACCTGTATCTTTAAATCTCCTGCTGAACAGCTTCTGCGGGTCTGCCGTGCACGTTAAACAGACGCCGGAGCTTTTGGAACAAAGAGCGCATGCGCATTTTGTCACTAATTATTATAAGCTTTGTGATTGGCTTTTCACCCATGCCACTCACAAAGCCTAACCACTCCCTGCACGTTTTGGATCTAGCTGCTGCTGCTACCTTGGGGGAACGGGTAAAATAGTGTAGAAAAGAAACCGACGTTTCAAAATAAGGTAATTAAAAAAAAACTTTTAACATCGTATATAATGGATAAATATTAACTTCATAGGTTGGTAAACCCGTTTAAACGTTCGCCATGTTAAATAGCCCTTCAAATTGTATCATCATGTTCTCAGAAGCGTGAACAACTTTTAGCTAGTGTCCCGATCAGCTAGTAATAAGCTGTTTTGTATGACTTTGTGTGCGACTGCACGCCTCAACACATTATTTATGTACTGCCCAGTGTACGTAGTTTTCTCACACTGCTCATATACTGTCGGATATTCCTGAAAGTGCTGCGCCTATTACGTCACTTCCGTCACGTGTCCTTTTCTTGCTTCCCATTTGCCAGTACTAAACTAAAACTTGTTTGTGTTTAAACCCTGTCTTTAAGAGAGGTTTTGATTATTATTGTTATTAAATTAATATATGTAGTTTTGCTATGTGAAAGCTCAATTAAGCACTTAAGAAGCATTAAAGGGACAAAAAAGGGCAAAAAGAAAATACTGTGTTGGAGAACATTATTTTTGCAATATGTAACCGTGTGTGAAAGGGTTAAGGCAGCACCAGAGCAAAAATGCATTTAAGGGAGTTAGCTGAGCACATCTGATGAGCCAATAATAAGACACATATACCAAATGTAAAATGCAGCTGATCCAATCAGCACAAAAAAAGGGACTTAACAGCGCTAGGTTAATAGTTCCACATTTCTAAATTATAGTAAATTCTCAATATTCCATATCGGGAAAGTATTATTTAGACAGATATTTGGCAAATATTCTCTACCAAAGGAGAGTTTTAAGAGTAATAACCACCAATATAACAAACCACCAATAAAATTACTAAATATTACTGTGTGTGAACAATTAATAAATAGAACAGCTAATATAAACAATAGATAAAGCTAGTATCTGCTTTGCAGATAAAACAAATTTCTTAGTCCAGAGTACCTTTTCACCTCCACAAGGCACAAATGTTCATTCAGGTAATTGTTATAAGTCTGAAAATAATTCCCACTTCCTTCTCCCTCTTTACTGCTTCTTTAAAAAATCTTCCTTCTCCAGAGTTTTGTGTGATGCAGGATCCAAGACAGTGTAACATGAAAGACAAAAGCGCAAAAAGAGGGGATTCAAGCGTAATTAGTTAAAAAGTGCTGTCTTGCACAAACATAGACTTCTACTCACCAGAGTTAGTATAAAAATAAGCCTTTATTGATACAATCTTTAAAACGATACTCTGTGTCCCAAGTACAACAGTCCGTTTCCCAAGGTAATTGGCAGCTGGAAGTTCTTATATGCAGGATACAACCTGCGGCGGGCGTAGCCGGCTTGCCCACCCTCAGGTAGTTACTCTAAGGTTGCGGAGCTTAGGACCGGTGATAGATTAACCCCAACGCGTTTCCCCCGGTATTCGCCGGGCTTTCTCAAGGGGATCTGGATAAGCACAAACGGATCCAATCAGCAGCGCTAGTTGCATATCTGAGTTGTGCGACTAGCGATGCTTATTGGATAGTCAGCGTTTTCTGTTTTTGTTTACACCCAGTAGTCTAGGGATTAGAGCATGTAATTTTTTCCCCATAACGGCCCCTTAAGTTGTTTGTTTTACTAGCAAAATTACAGTTTTAAAATGTTATTGATAAATTTATTGAAAAAAAAATTGAAAATAATATATATATATATATATATATATATATATATATATTTATATATATATATATATATATATATATATATATATATATATATATATATATATATATATATATAAAAACCCTTGACATTTTATATGTAACAAACAAACTTCAGGGCAGCGCTCAAACTCTTGCTCTGTCTATCTCAGTGTAGCTGTAAACTGACAACGCACTAGTCTTCATGCTGCAAGTGACACATACCCTTCGATATCCGTTGACGTCAACAACATGATGGGTGAATGTGTAAAGCAATACAGAAAATAGCTGGTGCCGTTATGAAAAAAGCGATCTGCCACCGCTCCAAAACACAAGTCCAGCAACTCAAACGCACTCTGCTCAAAGAACAAAAATTCCAGGTAACAGTAGATAAAAGCAGAATACTTTATTCCATCACTTGGTCATTGAACAAGTCAGTTTACCAACGAAACATGTTTGACCTTCTTTTCTGTGCTGCCTATTTTGTTACACAGTGTGTGTTTTCTACAAGTGATGGAATAAAGTATTCTTCTTTTATCTACTATTACCTGGAATTTTTGTTGTTTGAGTAGAGTGCGTTTGGGTTGCTGGACATTTTATATGTATATGTTTCTTTGTTTTACAGAAGTAATTTTCAAAACTTGCTTATTTATAAGTAAAAACAATAAATACATTTGGCCCCGCATTTGAATTGTTTGGACACCTCTGACCCATCCATACTTTTCTCAACATCTTTTATTTCTCTTGCTTCCTGTTTAGATATTAAACCATGGCTTCAGATGATCCCCTTAACACAAATACCACCTCCCAAGATGGAGGTCAATGGCCCGCTTCTGGTCCAGCAACCAAATTTGAGTTAGAACGTGAAACTGAGCTGCGTCTGGAGGTGGAAGGCCCAGGTCCAGTGAAAGTGGAACTGGTTTCAGGCCTGGCTGAGGTGTTTGGAACAGAACTAACCAGAAATAAAAAATATACATTTCACCCAGGAAGTCGAGCAGCTGTTTTTACATGGCATGGGTGTGTAGTGCAACTTTGGGGAAGTCCAGATGTAGCTTATGTATCTAGGGATACTCCTATGTTACTCTACCTTAATACGCATGTGGGATTGGAGCAGATGCGTGTACAAGCAGAGAGAGAGGGAGAGCGTGGGCCTAGAGTGCTGGTGGCAGGCCCTTCTGATGTAGGTAAATCCACTCTGTGCCGGCTGCTTCTAAACTATGCAGTGCGTCGAGGTCGAAGGCCTACGCTTGTTGAATTGGATGTGGGGCAGGGCTCCGTGTCTGTGCCAGGAACTGTAGGCGCATTATGTGTGGAGCGGCCAGCTGATGTGGAAGAGGGTTTCTCTGCTCAAGCACCTCTTGTGTACCACTTTGGATCTACTACCCCTGGAACCAATATAAAGTTGTACAACAAGGTATGAAACTATACACGTTTATTATTTTCTGTTTGTTTGTTTCTTTTATTTCTGTATTATCCCTATCAGGATAACTTATTTATTATTTGCATTCTTTTTTTTTTATTCCCAATATTCACTCTCTGTGCTTTTCTTAAAACACTAAAACAACTTTTTTATTATTCATTTATTGTTAATATTCAGCCTTATTTAACTTATTTTTTGTCTTGGCACATTTACTAAACTTTAATTAAATTTGTATTTATTTATTTTTTTTACACACTTTTTTTTTTTTCCCTTCCAGCTCACATCTCGTCTGGCTCATGTCTTTAACTTGCGATGTGATTCTAATCGTCGAGCATCAGTGAGTGGTTGCCTGATTAATACCTGTGGCTGGGTAAAAGGATCTGGATATCAAGCACTGATTCATGCTGCCTCAGCCTTTGAAGTAGATGTGGTATTGGTGCTGGATCAAGAGCGTCTTTATAATGATCTCCTACGGGATCTGCCCCATTTTGTGCGCACTGTGCTGCTCCCCAAATCTGGTGGGGCATCTGAGCGTTCAAAAGAGTGTCGGAGAGAGTCCAGAGACCAGCGGGTGCGTGAATATTTTTATGGACCCCGTGGCTCACTTTACCCTCATGCCTTTGAAGTGAAGTTCGCAGAGGTCAGGGTATACAAAGTAGGTGCTCCATCTATCCCAGACTCTTGTCTTCCACTTGGAATGTCTCAGGAGGATAATCAGCTAAAGCTGGTGCCAGTTACACCAGGCAGGGACATGGCACATCATCTGCTTAGTGTGGTACCAGTAGATGGGGGAGGAGAAGAAGGTGTGGAAGAAAGGAGTGTGGCTGGTTTTATTGTTATTACTGGAGTGGACACAGAGAGACAAGTTTTGACTGTGCTTTCTCCTGCACCAAGACCGCTGCCCAAGAATGTACTACTTATTATGGACATCCGATTTATGGACCTTAAATGATAATTGACGGTTTGGGACAGGATTTATGAGTGAGGAGTATAACATAGATGGAAGAAATATAGGCAATCGCAAGACAGCTGTTAGTGAGACATTCCTACTATTGAACATCTTTCAAGAATGAGAGAATATGTTTGGACATTTTAAGTAATGTAGTGTTTTGTGTTGATGATTGAAGGAATAGATCAGAAAGGTGTGTGAGTAATAACTGTTTTAATTGGTTATTTCATTAAAATATTTTTATTTTTTTTCTTGAGTGATATTCACCTTCAATCTTCTAAAACATCTAAATGTTAGAATTATACAAACAGACAATGTGAAAAAGTCCTAGAAAATACAAAAAACACAAAAGCACCAAATAGCGTAGTACAGTAATGATAATACAAAATATTAAAATAGTTGAAGCTGTTAAACTCACAAAATAACTGCACCAGTATGGTGCAGTATCAATGTGCTGGATCTTCGTAGTTGCCCAGATAACAATCTCCAATGAGAGAATGGAATACTTCTGAACAGGGATCACCATGATATAAAAACAGAAACCGCCATGGCACAGTACAGCAAGACCCAGAAAGTGATTAAAAGAGGGTGGGTACTTACAAAATGAAAGCACCACTAGGTGCAGTATGAGCAGTCTGGGGCTTCACAGCCGCTCAGCGGACTGTAACACCAAAATATATCAGGATACTCTCCAAAAAGAAGCAATTGTAGTATGCAAGTGTGTAGATGAATACAACATAATTTGTTAAAACAAAAGCAATGTGTTACTCAGCCTCCAAACAAGGGCTGTTTCATCACATCAACATTTAACATTTACATTAATTTGTATGTGTATTTCCTCCACTTTACCTATTGCAGTTTATTTTTTTCAATAAGACGCCATCCTTTCTTAAGGATATATGTGGTTGGATATTCTGGTTTTTTTTTGTTTTGTTTTTTTAATCTCACTGTAAAGAAAGCCATATGTTCTTAGAGATTTGAAAGTTGCACTGTTATGCATCTTTGAATAAATACAGGTAGAAAACCCTTTATCCAAACTGCTTGGGACCGGAAATGGTTTGGATTTCGGATTTTTGAATATTTGCATTTTTAAAATAGGACTGTTTGGAGAGGGGATGTGGCCAAGGCGTAAATAACAATATCTTATGTCATGTAAGCAATATTTGCTTGTCATAATACAGCTTATACATGCAACCTAAAGGTAGTTTCATATCTTTTTTTTTTTTAATACTTTTTATACTTAGGGGTCGATTTATTAACCCCTTCGCCCCGCTACGGCTGCAGGTTCTCACAAGAGAACCTACAGTCCATATTTAACAAGCAGCAGTCATCAGACCGCTGCTTCATTAACCTTTCGCTACCTCTTAAGTTGCAAATTTTAATCTCCCCAGTCTCATCCGACTGGGGAGATGGACAGCTCCTGCCCGCGAGGCATTGGCTGTGCGTGGGCAGGGGGTGGGATTGCAAGAGAGTGCAAAATGGCGCTCGTGAGCAATGCTAAATTCCGGCAGCGGAATTCAGCCCGACAGGCGAGCTGCGGGCGGACATGGGCGCTTATGTGCGCCCCTGTCAGCCGTAGCTTTATAAATCGACCCCTATGTACCATAAAAGATTAAGTACCGTAATCAGGTATTAGTTCTTGTTTTAACTAAATATAGATTAGTATTTGCATTTTACAACACAAACTTTCAGACTGGGGAAAAAGTAATTTGTATTTATTTTATTTAAAAAAAGTAACTAAAAAGACCTGTCTGGGTCCCTCGAATTCCGATTGGCTGATAGAATTCTATCAGCCTATCGGAATTAGGGTAAGAAAATCTGATCCAATCAGATTGAGCTCGCATTCTATTGGCTGATCGGAACAGCCAATAGAATGCAAGCTCAATCTGATTGGATCAGCCAATCGGATTGAACTTGAATCTGATTGGCTGATTGAATCAGCCAATCAGATTTTCTTACCTTAATTCCGATTGGCTGATAGGATTCTATCAGCCAATCGGAATTCGAGGGACGCCATCTTGGATGACATCATTTAAAGGAAACTTCATTCGTCTTTCAGTCGTTGGGCCAGCTGGATGTTCCGCGTCGGAGGTCCGAAGAAAGAAGATTGAAGATGCCGCTTGGAGGAAAACTTCGCCCCCATGGAGGACCTCTTCTTTGCCGCTTGGATGAAGACATCGCCGGATGGAAGACTTCTTCTTTGCCGCTTGGATGAAGACATCGCCGGATGGAAGACTTCTTCTTTGCCGCTTGGATGAAGACATCGCCCGGATTGGATTGGAGTTCGGCCCGGCTGGGTGTGAAGACGACTCAAGGTAGGGAGATCTTCTGGGGCTTAGTGTTAAGGTTTTTTTAAGGGGGGTTTGGGTGGGTTTAGAGTAGGGGTATGTGGGTTGTAATGTTGGGGGGTGGTATTGTGGGTTTTTTTACAGGCAAAAGAGCTGATTACTTTGGGGCATGCCCCGCAAAAAGCCCTTCTAAGGGCTGGTAATAGAGCTTTTAACTTTTGTAATTTAGTTTAGGGTAGGGAAATTTTTTTTTATTTTGGGGGGCTTTGTTATTTTATTAGGGGGCTTAGAATAGGTGTAATTAGCTTAAAATTCTTGTAATATTTTTTTATTTTTTTTATAGTTTAGTTTAATTGTATTTTAGTTTAGATATTTGTAGTTTATTTAATTTATTGATAGTGTAGGTGTATTTGTAACAGGTTAGGATTTATTTTACAGGTAAATTGGTAATTATTTTAACAAGGTAGCTATTAAATAGTTATTAACCATTTAATAGCTATTGTACCTAGTTAAAATAAATACCAAGTTACCTGTAAAATAAATATAAACCCTAAAATAGCTACAATGTAATTATTAATTATATTGTAGCTATCTTAGGGTTTATTTTATAGGTAAGTATTTATATTTAAATAGGAATATTTTAATTAATAATATTAATTAGATTTATTTTAATAAGAATTTAGTTAGGGGTGTTAGAGTTAGATAGGGTTATTATACTTAATATATATAATATAATAACTATATTAACCCTAATATAATTAGGGTTAATATATATAATATAACTATATTAACCCTAATATAATTAGGGTTAATATAGTAAATATATAATAATATAATAACTATATTAACCCTAATATAATTAGGGTTAATATAGTTAATGTAGGTGGCGGCGGTGTAGGGAGTTTAGATTAGGGGGTAATATAGTTAGTATAGGTGGCGGCGGTGTAGGGGGATTAGATTAGGGGTTAATACATTTATTATAGGTGGCGGCGGTGTAGGGGGATTTAGATTATAGGTAAAAGAGCTGATTACTTTGGGACAAAGCCCTGCAAGAAGCCCTTTTAAGGGCTGGCAATAGAGCTGTTTACTTTGGGGTAATGCCACGCAAAAAGCCCTTTTCAGGGCTATTTGTAGGGTTAGACTTAGGTTTAGTGGTAGGGATAGTTTAGTATTTTAGGGGTTAATTAATTTAATATAGGTGGCAGCGGTATAGGGGGATTAGATTAGGGGTTAATTAATTTAATATAGCTGGCGGCGGTGTAGGGGGATTAAATTAGGGGTTAATAATTTTAATATAGCTGGCGGCGGGGTAGGAGCTCACATTAGGGGGGTAGTTAATGTAGATGGCGGCGGTGTAAGGGGCTCACATTAGGGGGTAGTTAATGTAGGTGGCGGCGGGGTCCGGGAGCGGCGGTTTAGGGGTTAATAACTTTATTAAATGGCGGCGGCGTCCGGGATTGGTGGTTTAGGGGTTAATACATTTTTATTATTAGGAGAGTGAGGGGGGATAGCGGATAGAGGGTTATACGTGTCGGGCTATGTTTGGGAGGCGTGTTAGACAGTACGGGAGATTTAATAACTTAGTCAGGTTTTGTAGGCGCCGGCAGTTTCTAAAGTGCCGTAAGTCACTGGCGACTCCAGAAATTTGTACTTACGCAGATTTCTTGACATCGCTGGTTTATCCGACTTATGGCACTTTAGCATCTGACGGCGGGGTATATTGGATAGCTCGAGTTGCGAGCTGAAACTATGGTCGGCGGGGGTTCCCTCGCTTGCGCCGCAAACTACGATCTATATCAGATTGCGCCCCATATCTCAAAATTTGAAAGATTGCAGTCTGACCTTTCAAATGAGGGGTCAAAACTGATGACCTGCAGCAGTACATGAAGTGTAGCCTAACAGAGCGCCTTTCTCCCCCTCCCCCCTTTGTTATCAAGGGGCCTCATATCCCTGTCATTAGGATATTGCATAAAAATGCTGGTAAACAAGGAGGTATAATTTGTGAGAGAAGTTTAAATCTATGTGTAAATGAGATTAAAGAACTAAAACATCTCTAGCACAGGGGTGAAATAGCTCAGCAGCAATTGGGTTAAATATAGGAGTTAGTGAATCCTTACGAGTCGTGAACAACTTTCCAAATGACTTTCATCAGATTTGCTTTGTTCTCTTGGTTTTCTTTGAAGAGTGTTCCTAGTCAAACTCTGGAGCACTACTGGAAGCTAGCTGCTGATTAGTGACTGCACATATACACCTCTTGTTATTGCCCTGCCTGGTGTGTAAATGCAATAAGAGTTAAACAGCTAAAACAAAAAAATCTCTAGGACAGGGGTGTGAAATAGCTCAAACGGAATAGGGGTAAAAATAGGAGTAGGGGAATCCTTACTCATTATTGGCTTGGTTGTTCGAATAAAGATACAGAAATGTTCATGGTGCTGATGAAATTTGCTTTATTTTGGATATCTCATAGGGATTATGAATGGGCTCTGTCCACATTTGCCATGGTAGCAGTATTAGTGAGGTGCTGGAATCACTTGTAAAAGGTTGTCAATAAAAACAGCTGAGTGGTGTGCCCATCAAATAGGTCCATAGGGGTCGGACTGTCTTTACAACTCTCCAAGCCAGTGTTTTTATATATATTAACTTGTCTGGGATATCCTTTGCCAACACTTCTTTTTTTGTGTTTAATATTTTTTTAATTACATTTTAGAAAAGAATTATAAAAAGGAAAAGAAAATAAAGTTACATGGATACTCAGAAATTTCCATCTACTTAAACCTTTATAGACTGAAATATTGCAGGGAGTATTCCTCAAATATCCTTAAAGGGACAGTCAACACCAGATAATCCTTACCCATTCCCCAGTTTTGCAGAGCCAACACAGTTATAATAATATACTTTTTACCTCTTTCATTACCTTGTATCTAAGCCTCTGCAAACTGCCCCATTATTTCAGTTCTTTTGACAGACTTGCATTTTAGCCAGTCAGTGCTTACCCCTAGGCAACTCCACGTGTGTGAACTCACACACATGAACTAATGCCCTCTAGTGGTGAAAAACTGTCAAAATGCATTCACATAAGAGGCGGCCTTCAAGATCTAAGAAATAAGCATATGAGCCTACCTAAGTTTAGCTTTCAACTAAGAATATCAAGAGAACAAAGCAAAATTGGTGCTACAAATAAATTGGAAAGTTGTTTAAAATTACATGCACTAGTTGAATCATGAAATTTTATTTTGGAGTTGACTGTCCCTTTAAGTAAAGAGTAGATGTGTGCATTCGGATCCTACGTGAGGATCCGGATGTGGAAGTAAGCAGCCGCTTGTTACCTTTGGATATTTGCGTTGCCGGATTGATTCCTGTACAAGATCTTAGAGTGGTGATCTTTTACAGGAATCAATCCAGCTACGAAAATATCTGAAATAAATGAGAGGCTCCTTACTTTTGCATTCGGACCCGCGTAGGATCCAAATGTAAACATCTATTAGACAGTGACCAAAAAATGAGAACATATAGCAATTGATTTAGCAATGTCTAATTATTACATCTTGACTTGTAATATAGGGGAAAGGGTGGGAGAATAGATGAGGAGAAGGGTGGAGGAGAGACAAATGAAGACAACAAAAAAGTAAACAAACTATTTTGCGCAAAAATGTAAAGTGTAATATAGAAACGTTGTCTACAACCGTGTGGATGGATATTGAGAAGGAGAGTAATTAAAAAAAGGAACCCAGTAAAGTTAAAGGGTATAAACTATTTTAACAGTAGAAAGAAGAAAAAGTACAAGGGATTACTGGTTAGTGCTTTATAAATGTTGTGACAATTAAAGGGATGGTGTACAAGAATTTTTTTTTGTATTGTTTAACCCCTTAACGACCAAGGACGTACGCCACACGTCCTCAAAAAAAATACAGTTAATGACCGAGGACGTGTGGCGTACGTCCTTGGTCTGGAAAGCAGCTGGAAGCGATCCTCAACATCGAGGCATCCTGCAATAACCCCCCTTGGCCATCCGATGCAGAGAGAGCCACTCTGTGGCCCTCTCTGTACCGGACATCGATGGCCGATTTCGTTGGTGGGTGGGAGCCAGTCTGGGAGGCGGGTGGGCGGCCATCGATGGGCCGTATGATGTGGAGGGGGGCGGGATCGTGGGCGGGAACGCCGGGTGCGCGCGCGGGTGGGAACCGCTGCACTACAGAAAAATGATGGGAGAAAAGTGGCAGTGATTGCCAAATATATTTACATATATGTCGATCTAAGAGATCTGGGAGGGGTGGTGGGTTGGTCTTTTGGGGGGGGCAAGCTACACTACAGAAAATTATTTAAAAAAAATAATAAAAACATATTTTACTATAAACTGGGTACTGGCAGATAGCTTTTTTTTTTTTTTAGTACTGGCAGACTTTCTGCCAGTACTTAACATGGCGGGGACAATTGTGGGGTGGGGGAGGGAAGAGAGCTGTTTGGGAGGGATCAGGGGGTGTAATGTGTCAGGTGGGAGGCTGATCTCTACACTAAAGCTAAAATTAACCCTGCAAGCTCCCTACATGCTACCTAATTAACCCCTTCACTGCTAGCCATAATACACGTGTGATGCGCAGCGGCATTTAGCGGCCTAATTACCAAAAAGCAACGCCAAAGCCATGTATGTCTGCTATTTCTCAACAAAGGGGATCCCAGAGAAGCATTTACAACCATTTGTGCCATAATTGCACAAGCTGTTTGTAAATGATTTCAGTGAGAAACCTAAAATTGTGAAAAATTTTACTTTTTTTTTTTTTTTATTTAATCGCATTTGGCGTTGAAATGGTGGCATGAAATATACCAAAATGGGCCTAGATCAATACTTAGGGTTGTCTACTACACTACAATAAAGCTAAAATTAACCCTACAAGCTCCCTACATGCTCCCTAATTAACCCCTTCATTGCTGGGCATAATACACGTGTGGTGCGCAGTGGCATTTAGCGGCCTTCTAATTACCAAAAAGCAACACCAAATCCATATATGTCTGCTATTTATGAAAAAAGGGGATTCCAGAGAAGCATTTACAACCATTTGTGCCATAATTGCACGAGCTGTTTGTAAATAAATTCAGTGAGAAACCTAAAGTTTGTAACAAAATGTGTGAAAAAGTGAACAATTTTTTTTATTTGATCGCATTTGGCGGTGAAATGGTGGCATGAAATATACCAAAATGGGCCTAGATCAATACTTTGGGATGTCTTCTAAAAACAAATATATACATGTCAAGGGATATTCAGGGATTCCTGGAAGATATCAGTGTTCCAATGTAACTAGCGCTAAGTTTGAAAAAAAGTGGTTTGGAAATAGCAAAGTGCTTCTTGTATTTATTGCCCTATAACTTGCAAAAAAAAGCAAAGAACATGTAAACATTGGGTATTTCTAAACTCAGGACAAAATTTGGAAACTATTTAGCATGAGTGTTTTTTGGTGGTTGCAGATGTGTAACAGATTTTGGGGGTCAAAGTTAGAAAAAGTGTGTTTTTTTCCATTTTTTCCTCATATTTTATATTTTCTTTATAGTAAATTATAAGATATGATGAAATAATAATGGTATCTTTAGAAAGTCCATTTAATGGCGAGAAAAACGGTATATAATATGTGTGGGTACAGTAAATGAGGAAGAGTAAAATTACAGCTAAACACAAACACCACAGAAATGTAAAAATAGCCTTGGTCCCAAACGGTCAGAAAATGGAAAAGTGCTGTGGTCATTAAGGGGTTAAAAAGATAAATCATATCTTTACTACCCTTTTCCCACCTTTGCATAACCAACATTGTTATATTAATATACTTTATAAACTTTAAGTTTGGCTGTTTCTAAGCCCCTACATGTCATTCGTATCTCAGTGCTTTTAAATCTTGCACAACAGCCAGACAGTGTTAGTTCATGTCTGCCATGGAGATAACATTGTGCTCACTGCCGTGAAGAATGATGAATTATATAACAACCAGCACCGCACTGAGATAAAGGGCAGTCAGCAGGGGCTTAAATACAGGTAATCATAGATGTATACGTTTATTAATATAACAATGTTGGTTATACAGTACAGGAAAATGAGTAATAAAGGGATTATCTTTTTTAAACAACAACTATTTTCAAGTATATTGTCCCTTTACGCTTATTAAAGGGACATAATACTCATATGCTAAATCACTTGAAACTGATGCAGTATAACTGTAAAAATCTGACAGGAAAATATCACCTGAGCATCTCTATGTAAAAAAGGAAGATATTTTACCTCACAATCGCCTCAGCTCAGCAGAATAAGTTCTGTGTAAAAAGTTATACTCAGCTGTTCCCAGCTGCAGGTAAAAAAAAAATATGAAGAAATGAACAGCAGCCAATCAGCATCAGCAGTGCTGAGGTCATGAACTCTTTTACTGTGATCTCATGAGATTTCACTTAACTCTCATGAGATTTCATAGTAAGCTGAATAGGGAAATAATATGAGAGTGCACGAGGCTCATCCCCTAAGATGTCCCAGGACAGACATACTAAAATGCTGCTTAGAAATCCTTTACAATGGGAGGTGGCTACTGAGAAACTTTTGAGGTAAAATATCTTTTTTACATAGAGATGTTCAGGAGATATTTTCTAGTCAGCTTTTTACAGGTATACTGCATCACTTTCAAGTGTTTAAACATTTGGGTATTATGGCCCTTTAAACATAACTATTCTACTGCCTCTGAGTGGAGTTTAATAATGAACATGGAAAGGATGAGTCAAATGTGAGAGCAAAGGGGTGGAACCATGGTGCTCAGGGCCGCTACTCCAGAGGATAAAGGGCAGATGGGGAGAATGGAGGTTTAGGGTGAGCCAGGTGCCCCCACTTCTTTATAATGTTGCTTCTTAACCATTAGCAATTGTGCTAAGAAGAAATGTTGAGGTCATTGATTTGGAAATGCTAGGATGATATTTCTATCTGTGTATGACTTACTCTTTTAAAGGGACATTCTAATGCAAAAATGACATGCTCTATTTCATTAGAGCCTAGTTTCTCAACCTGTGGTACGTGTACCCCTAGGGGTACTTGGGGCATTGGCAAGGGGTAATCCAGAGATTTGCCCTTATTTTTTTCTGATGCAGCTGTTGTAAACATGACATGTTAAAGCTGTGTTTCTCATTTCTACCCTCGTACACTCCTAACAGTATTTCCCTGTCTAGGTTGGACCACTGCTCAATCCCTGATTCACCTTAAATTGGGAAAACCTTAGATTTTTTTTAATAGAAATAGAAAGATGGTATCATATATACTATGTTTCCTCTTTTTTATGAAAGAAGCACATTAATTGTTTTATGTGTTCATTATTCTCCGTTATAATATTGCCAAATACTACATTCTGGAACACCTTAAAGAAATATCTGATTCCTATATATTTACTTCATTAATACAGTATATCTGATACAAGCTTGTGAAATCATGTGATACACATGATTTCCATCTTTGCTCATGTAAAAGATTAATACTATTTGTGCTACAGTTGAGGTACATAGGAAACAACTGTATGCCTACAGGGGTACTTGCTACAAAAAGGTTGAGAAACACTGCATTAGAGCATGTCCTTTCATATTACTTTAGAAAACTATGTCTAACCCTTTCACAGGGGTTAAACACATAGGCCTAGATTACAAGTGGAGCAGGGTGCACTATCCATGTAGCGACTCTTTGCTAAGAATAGCCCACAATCGGGTATTATAAGTCAATGGTAAAAACGTTTTACCAGCAAATGTTAGTGTGGATGAAAATATTTTAGCGTGCTCTATACTTTTAGTGCACAGTGCAGGGCTCACTATCATCACTCATATTACGCGGTGAGTTATTTGTTGTGTGTGAGCACAACATAGAGTAGCACCGAAAAAATGTAAGTGTTAGGCCTAAAATAAAACCATAAGGCCTAGATTTGGAGTTTGGCGGTAGCCGTGAAAACCAGCGTTAGAGGCTCCTAACGCTGGTTTTAGGCTACCGCCGGTATTTGGAGTCATTCAAAAAAGGGTCTAACACTCACTTTTCAGCCGCGACTTTTCCATACCGCAGATCCCCTTACGTCAATTGCGTATCCTATCTTTTCAATGGGATCTTTCTAACTCCGGTATTTAGAGTCGTGGCTGAAGTGAGCGTTAGAAATCTAACGACAAAACTCCAGCCGCAGAAAAAAGTCAGTAGTTAAGAGCTTTCTGGGCTAACGCCGGTTCATAAAGCTCTTAACTACTGTGCTCTAAAGTACACTAACACCCATAAACTACCTATGTACCCCTAAACCGAGGTCCCCCCACATCGCCGCCACTCAATTAAATTTTTTTAACCCCTAATCTGCCGACCGCCACCTACGTTATACTTATGTACCCCTAATCTGCTGCCCCTAACACCGCCGACCCCTATATTATATTTATTAACCCCTAACCTGCCCCCCACAACGTCGCCGCCAGCTACCTACAATAATTAACCCCTAATCTGCCGACCGCAAAGCGCCGCTACTTACGTTATCCTTATGTACCCCTAATCTGCTGCCCCTAACACCGCCGACCCCTATATTATATTTATTAACCCCAAATCTGCTCCCCACAACGTCGCCTCCACCTGCCTACACTTATTAACCCCTAATCTGCCGACCGGACCGCACCGCTATTATAATAAAGTTATTAACCCCTAATCCGCCTCACTAACCCTATAATAAATAGTATTAACCCCTAATCTGCCCTCCCTAACATCGCCGACACCTAACTTCAAACATTAACCCCTAATCTGCCGACTGGAGCTCACCGCTATTCTAATAAATGTATTAACCCCTAAAGCTAAGTCTAACCCTAACATTAACACCCCCCTAAGTTAAATATAATTTACATCTAACGAAATTAATTAACTCTTATTAAATAAATTATTCCTATTTAAAGCTAAATACTTACCTGTAAAATAAATCCTAATATAGCTACAATATAAATTATATTTATATTATAGCTATTTTAGGATTTATATTTATTTTACAGGTAACTTTGTATTTATTTTAACCAGGTACAATAGCTAAAATAGTTAAAATAATTACAAAATTACCTGTAAAATAAATCCTAACCTAAGTTACAATTAAACCTAACACTATACTATCAATAAATTAATTAAATAAAATACCTACAATTACCTACAATTAAACCTAACACTACACTATCAATACATTAATTAAATACAATATCTACAAATAAATACAATGAAATAAACTAACTAAAGTACAAAAAATAAAAAGAACTAAGTTACAAAAAATAAAAAAATATTTACAAACATCAGAAAAATATTACAACAATTTTAAACTAATTACACCTACTCTAAGCCCCCTAATAAAATAACAAAGACCCCCAAAATAAAAAAAAGCTCTTTTACCTTACCAGCCCTGAACAGGGCCCTTTGCGGGGCATGCCCCAAAGAATTCAGCTCTTTTGCCTGTAAAAAAACACATACAATACCCCCCCCCAACATTACAACCCACCACCCACATACCCCTAATCTAACCCAAACCCCCCTTAAATAAACCTAACACTAAGCCTCTGAAGATCTTCCTACCTTATCTTCACCATACCAGGTTCACCGATCGATCCAGAAGAGCTCCTCCGATATCCTGATCCAAGCCCAAGCGGGGGGCTGAAGAGGTCCATGATCCGGCTGAAGTCATCATCCAAGCGGGAGCTGAAGAGGTCCATGATCCGGCTGAAGTCTTCATCCAAGCGGGAGCTGAAGAGGTCCATGATCCGGCTGAAGTCTTCTATCAACGGCATCTTCAATCTTCTTTCTTCGGGAGCCATCATCTTCCATCCGACACGGAACATCCTCTTCTCTCGACGCCTACTCGCCGAATGACGGTTCCTTTAAATGACGTCATCCAAGATGGCGTCCTTCGAATTCCGATTGGCTGATAGGATTCTATCAGCCAATCGGAATTAAGGTAGGAATATTCTGATTGGCTGATCCAATCAGCCAATCGGATTGAACTTGATTCTGATTGGCTGATTCCATCAGCCAATCAGAATATTCCTACCTTAATTCCGATTGGCTGATAGACTACTGAAATATTACTGTGTCCTTCAGTTATTTGATAGATCAAAATGAAATTGCTGATCTAAACACTATATTATTTATAAATTAAAATCATGGAAATTGTCAGGGGTGCCTAAACTTTTAAATACGACTGTATATATGTATGTGTGTGTACAGATTAAAACTGTGAAGAACGGGGGCGTGTCCGAACCATGAATGAAGATGGCTGCTATTCTGTGAGCTCTATTTTTTGGATACACATTTCTCTGAGAATCGGATGCATTAACAAGCCATCCATTATAAAAGTTAGCACTAATGTGAGGGGGACACCCTAAAGATCACTATTATACCAATATTTTCAGTGACAGAGCTCATTAACCCAGACGAACTGGACTCTACAATACCCCCGGGAAACCGGGTATACCGCAGATAGTAGCAGCTTTCATCCTGGCTCTGTATCCTCAGAATGGTAGAACTATATATTACAGTTAAAATAGTCTTAACAAGGCTTGAGGGACAGATTGATAACATCTATAACAGTCTGTCTCAGCTTGTGAAACAAACAACCACATGGGCAGATTCGACAGAGACGGCATGTGCAGAGGAACCCGATGTATGCATGCAACTCATACTGCACTCTTACAGTACAGAGCTAACTACAGATAATGGCGGAACAACCACTATACAACTGCATGGCCTGGAATGTTCTCCTCATCCTTTTTCGATCTCTCCTCTGGGGGATGCAGCAATCCCGTGAGTTACGGTTTACAAGTGGGAAGGATCCAGATGGCACCAGGATGTCGTCCATACCGGTACTCATGCCTGAGCTGAGGGGATCGTGCACTGAGGTGACTCACCAGCAACTTGTCCCACATTCATTAGCAGACCCAGCCTGACTTCTATAGGGGAAGGCATCTCATCAGTTCAGACAAAGCCTAGGAAATTGGTAGTGGACATTAGGATGCTTATTGGAGGCGTAGTTTCCCTAGTATATCTTTGTCAATAGTAAAAAATCTCAGTTATAGTGTGTATCTTATTTAGAACTTTATCCCTGTATTTTACCTAATTATTTGTTTATGTTAGCACCCACATATTATAGGGAGACAATGGGGGTATAATAACTAAGATATTGTTGGTGTCTGCATATCGAATAGAGGAGAAACTATAATATTCTCATAAACTGTATTAACTGTATGGCACTAAAACTTCTTATAAACTGTATGGTACCAAAACTCCAATTCCACCTTTAGTGCACAATTAATATTTTAATTATACTAAATTAGATTGTATTATCTCTAATTTGATTAAGTTAACATGTCTCCCGGGTTTACGATGAATTTGCTATATAGATGTAAATTATTAATGGGATATAAATTTATATTATAATGAAATATAGTAAACTTTTCTAACAATCAATGGAAGTAAGATTGTACATTATATGTTCCTTTTAAATAATTTGTATTTTTTACTTTTGTGTATGTTAATGAAATGTGTATTTAAAGAAGGTATGTTGCAGCTGATTGTATCCCTGACGAAGTGCTGATTACGGCAGGAAACGTGTCAGATCTCAGCTGTGGCGTGAGTAGTGGTGTCTGTCCTGTATGTTTTACTTGTAATAAAGCATTTGTTGATGTTTTGAATCTAAAGTACGTTTGGATCACTTTTCTTCTACTTTTGCTGTTGTTCTATTTGTTAGCGGGTAGGGACCCGCTTGAAGACTACGATCATCTCTGCAAAGCTACAATATTCTCCCAGACAGGTGTTAGTGGAACGGATTATAGGAGACCGCTATACCGCTGAGTGGGGCCGGTACTGTGAGTAGAAAGCTGTTTTTAGACTGTGTGTTGTTTAACCTCGTAACTTCAGTGTGCTGGATTGTACTAATGATACAAGATGTTATACCTGGATGCGTATTGCAACACTGTTGCTAGTTGCACCGTATATCTTGCATTGGATTGACAATATTCCGTGGGTTTGTGCACAGGACGTCTGACCGTTTAAACTAAAGTAGCTTTACAGAGTTATTTAACAGCTTGGAACCTTATTATAACTATTGAATCATTTGATTTACTCAGTAGTATTAAGGCATACACGGTTGCATTTACTACAAAAGCATTTAACTTGATACTTAGCGTGAAAGCCTTTCAAGTAATCATACAAACTTTTACTACTGATTTGAGTGTATTGTATACATGCAGCTGCATGGTTGTATTTCTTGAATGTTTCCCTAATTTCTGTATAGTGTACACATACCTGTAACAAGTTATTCCCACAATGGGTGATGAAGAGGTTTCAAGCAGACATGCTAAACTGGACTTACTTATTAAAGGAGTCACCACTCCAGAAGACACGCCAGAAGATTTGAGTGTTTTAATTGCAAAAAGGAAAAGTTGTGCATTAAAGAATTGAAGACTTGGTGGGAGATGGAATCCCTACAGCTTTATATAAATGAAAATAAAGTACCTAGGGGATTAAGAATGAAAAAATACCATCAGCAGAAAAATCGAATACTGAATTTATGCAAGAATTGAACCTGAATCTAACAGATTGCTCAATAGTTTTGATGAAACAGCTTCTAAAAAGGAGAACAGCTGAAAGGGAGTCTGCATTTCTGGAAGTTGCAAAAATACAGTCTGAAATTGACCTACAGAACCAAGATGAGAGGTTCAATGACTATACTAAACAGCTTAAGGATACACTGGATAAGGTTAATAACGAACTAGTGGTGAAGAAATTTAACAAATACTACCGGGACTGTAAAGACTATGGCCCATATTTATCAAGGTCTGGCGGACCTGATCCGACACTGCGAATCAGGTCCGCCAGACCTCGCTGAATACGGCAGGCAATACGTTCGCCGTATTCAGCATTGCACCAGCAGCTCACAAGAGCTGCTGGTGCAATGCCGCCCCCTGCAGACTCATGGCCAATAGGCCGCCAGCAGGGGGGTGTCAATCAACCCGATCAAACTCGATCGGGTTGATTTCCGTCAATGTCTGTCCGCCTGCTCAGAGCAGGCGGACAGGTTGTGGAGCAACAGTCTTTGTGACCGCTGCTTCATAACTGCTGTTTCTGGCGAGCCTGCAGGCTCGCCAGAAACGCGGGGCATCAAGCTCCAATCGGAGCTTGATAAATATGCCCTTATGAGTTAAATGTAGTATATAACTGGAATTCGTTTTTTCAGGGTAATGAGAAAAAGGACCACTATAAAAGTAAAGATTAAAAAAAAGACAGAAACATCAAAAGGTGACAACAGTGATCAAAGAAGGGTCACCTTTTCAAATGTGGATACGAGCTCCTATGCATATAGCCCAAGATCATTAACACCTGTTGGTGACAGAAGTGATTCACTGGGGGCAAGACCAAAAACAGGTGCAAGTCATAGGTCCATAACAGATTTGATAACTCCTGGTCAAGATGATAACCAGAGAAAGGAGTAAAAGAGGGGAACACGCAAAAGATAAGAAAAAAAAGACAACACAGAAATGGCAAGATACCCAAGCAGGCTGACAAGATCTGCGAAGAAACAAAAGAAAAAGAAGAAATAAGTGTGATTAATTTGTCATCTGTATAACTAATGAAAGCACAAGTTGGGGTTCCAGCAAAGGGAATGGGATTTACTCCCTCAAAAGAGTTAGATCTATTTAATACCATTGTGGACTTGAACCAGTTTGTGCGCAAGTTAACTCTTAAGAGACACTTTTGTTACCAACAAGAGGAGTTAGACCTAGGCCAAGGAGGAGAAGTGGAACTCTATCCTGAAAAAAGAGAATTAACAGATCTTGAAATGCTTAAATTTGATTAATTGTGTGATTTAAATAACCTTAGGATTCTAGCTAGTGAGGGGTTGAGACATGGTGATTCCAATCTGTGTGTCCCAGGTTAAAAAAAGAATCAGTACAAATAGGTATTTTTATCCTGTGCATGCCAGGGGGGATTTAATAGAAGCATTTCACACAGTGGATGAGGAGGAGCTCACACAATTGTTTGAAAAGAACAAAGATAAAAAGGGTAAAAGTAATTTAAGTAAGACCGAATATACTGCCCTTAAGGAATTAAGGGGTAAAAATAATGTGGTGGTGTCCAAGTCTAATATAGGGGGCACTATTATTGTGCAGACTCGTGATGACTATGTAACAGAAGCTGTGATACAACTCTCAGACTTGGAGACATAACAAAGATTGACATTTAACCCCACAGAGTCTTTTAAGAGTGAATTGAAAACTTTATTAGATAGGGGTGTGTATAATGGTTTTATAAATAAGTCTCAAATTGAGAGTTTGATCAATGATACCCCTGTAATACCAGTCTTTAAACACCTTCCAAAAATCCACAAGTCGAGGGAGAGACCACCCGGAAGACCAATTATCTCTACTATAGGTGCCTTTGGTAAATACTTGGGTAGATGGATAGATAATTTCTTACAACCTTTTGTTAAACAACTTCCAGGGTATCTGAGAAATACTAAGCAGCTGCTTAGAAAATTAGAGAAATATAGTTGGGATAAAGAATGTGTATTCTTGACAGTGGATGTGGTATTCTTATATTCATGCATTCCCCATACAAAAGGCTTGGAAGCTCTGAGAACGATGATAAGGTTGTACACTGCTTTTGACGAGGGCTTTATCCAGTTCCTAGTAGATATTGTTGAATACTTATTGTCTCACAATTATTTTGTTTTTGAAGGTCTCTTTTATTTACAAAGAAAAGGCACGGCTATGGGGGCAAAATTTGCCCCCTCATATGTCAATTTGTACCTGGGTCTGTTTGAATTTGATAAAATATTTTCCGAGAATAATCCCTTTAAACACCATATACTTTTCTATACAAGGTTTATATGCGATCTCTTGATAATATGGAAGGGGGATAAAACGCAAATTGAAAACTTTATTCTATATATGAATGATAATTCTAAAAGCTTGAGGTTTACTTATACTAGTACAGAGAAGGAGATATCTGGATGTTAGGATTAAAGGGGATATTGAGAGTGAGAGAATCATGACTGAGGTATTAAGGAAGGAAATATCTGGGAATACACATCTAAGAGCAGATTCTAGTCACCCTAGGTGCGTAAAGAAAGGAATACTGAAGGGTCAATTTTTGCGCCTGCGTAGAAACTGTACTGATGTTATTGTGTATAGGTCTCAGGCCCAGGACTTGAAGAATAGACTCATATATCATGGATATGAGGAAAGGGAGCTGTCTATAACAATGGATGATGTCTTAGGAATGGAGAGAGAGCAACTGATTAGATATAATGTAAGATCTGACAAAAAATATAAAAAAAGAGGTTCTGACCTTCTCCTCAAGGTATAGTAGACAGTATACAGAAGTATGTAAAATTGTACAGAGATATATCCCGATATTAAAAAATGACCCAAAATTCACAGGGGAAGGCAGAGACCATAGAGAATACCCTCAAACGAGATTTTTCTTCTAAACCAGTATCTGAAGGCATGAAATGGCTAAAAGGGAGGAGAGGCAATTTTAGGTGTGGTGGGCAACCTTGCAAATCTTCCAGTTTTATTAGAAAAGGAGATAAATTTATCTCCACTGTTACAGAGAAATAATTTGCTATTGACCACCACCTAGATTGCAACTCCAGATTTGTAATATATCTGATTACCTGTAAATTATGTAAATATCAATATACAGGACAAACTACACGATTTTGTCTCTGGAGGCTGAGATTCCAAGAACTCCAGTAGCAAGACACTTTGCTTTGCATAGACTAGTGGGCAATTTTGATAAAAACCTAATTGATTATGTCCAATCTCTCTTTGAATTTCAAGGTATAGATCAGGTACCTAAGAAAAAAACAGGAGGAGACTGTATGATGACACTTGATAGAAAGGAGGAGTATTAGATTAAACCCTTAAGACAGGGCGTCCTCTAGGGATGAATGAAATAGCTGATGTAAAACTATTTACTGGTTTGTAGTATGGATCCTGAGGACAATAGTTCATAATACCTAGTAGACAAAAAATGAAATAAAGTGGCCATTATGGTCTAGAGGGTCCTGTATTTAATGATCCCTTAGGGGTACTTAATGATACTATAATAAAAACTCATCAGTTCAGACAAAGCCTAGGAGATAAGTAGTGGACATTAGGATGCTTACTGGAGGCGTAGTGTCCCTAGCATATCTTTGTCAAGAATAAAAAATCTCAGTTATAGTGTGTATCTTATTTAGAACTTTTTCCCCTGTATTTTCACCTAATTATTTGTTTATGTTATCACCCACATATAATAGGGAGACAATGGGGGTATGATAACTAAGCTATTGTTGGTGTCTGCATATTGAATAGAGGAGAAATGATAATATTCTCATAAACTGTATTAACTGTATGGCACTAGAACTTTTTATAAACTGTATGGTACCAAATATCCAATTCCACCTCTAGTGCACAATTAGGGGGATATGTATCAAAATGTTAGAACATATAACCATTGTGTTGCCATCTTGTATCTAAGAAGCCATGATGAACTAATTATGATCTGTTGTACTGATATTGAACTGTTATTTTTTTCTGTATCTGTTCTTTGAAGGAGTAAAATCCTTAACTTGTTACTAACGTAACCATGCAGCTAAGAGCATTTTCACATTCCTATGTTATCTTGTTGTTCAAGGATTAATGTCTCCAGTCTTATACAAAGGACTTCAGTCTGTTAAGTTGTATTACCTCATTTGTAATAGGGGGCATGCACGAAGACCCTCTGTGTCATTACATGTATGTGATTTGTAATATATAATCCAGCCCTGCTAAGAATAAACTAGAGCAGACTTAGATTCCATCATGTGTGCATGTCTGATTCTTGCTCTCCAAGGCCTTCAATGTGAAATACTCAATTCCAGTGCTAAGTGTAACATACTGATTATAATTATGAAGTGGTACCCCAGCGATTTCAGACCTAGCACAAAGCGTCAACTATATTGCATTCGCCGGCATCAATATGCTCGCCTAACATCGCGGCCACATATCTCAATACGCTCTCCTTATTTAGGAAAAAAGCTGGCAAAAAGACGCACACCAAGTACAGGCCGATGAGCATGGGACTGTTTTTAACTAGCAGTCATCGATCTCGTGTCTATTTGGCTTTTTACCAACTTTATTTATACCCTGTCACTAATGCCGCCACTATACTAAAATGTTTAACCCCTATCATGCCGCATCCTAAATAAACATATTAACCCCTATCCCACCGCTCCCCGCCACCGCGGCAACCTAAATAAACTTATTAACCCCTATCCTGCTGCTCTCAGACACCGCTGCAACCTAAATAAACTTATTAACCCCTATCCCGCCGCTGCCTGACACCGCCGCCACTAAATAAACGTATTAACCCCTAAACCTCTGGCCTCCCACTTCACTACCACTAACTAAACCTATTAATCCCTAAACCGTCAGCTCCCCCACGTCACCAAAAACTAAATTAAGCTATTAAGTCCTAAACCTAACAACCCGCTAACTTTAAATTAAAATTACAACATCCCTATCTTCAAATAAATTTAAACTTACCTGTAGAATTAAAATAAACTATATTAAACTATTAATTAACCTACCCTAACTATTATCCTACAATTAAATTAAACTACCAATTAAATTAAATTATATATTAAAGAAACCTAACCCTACTCAAATTATTTAAATACCATTAAACATTACTACTAGTACTAAATTACAAAAAAAAAAACCTAAGACTACATTACAAAAAATAAAAAACCACATCAAAAATAAAAAAGAATTACACCTAATCTAATAGCCCTATCAAAATAATAAAGCCCCCCCAAAATAAAAAAACCCTAGCCTACACTAAACTACCAATAGCCCTTAAAAGGGCCTTTTGTGGGGCATTGCCCCAAAGAAATCAGCTCTTTTACCTGTAAAAAAAATACAAACACCCCCCAACAGTAAAACCCACTGTCAGGAAAGGTAAAGTCCAGAGTTAGACCCAAATGCTAGAATGAGGTTAATAACACCCTAGCACAGTGAGTATATACCAGGACCTAACCCTGCGACATCTGTAGTATAATATACTCACAGTAATAGACTGGAAGATGACACAGCAGGGTCAGGAGAAGAAACTGTGTAGAAAGGGTTAACCAATAGAGTAATCAGGCAGGCAATGTCCAGCAATGGGTAATCAGGCAGGTAAGGGTTAACCAATAGAATAGTCAGGCAAGCAATATCCAGTAACGTGTAATCAGGCAGATAGGAGTTAACCAATAGAGTAGTTAGGTAAGCAATGTCCAGCAACGTATTATCAGGCAGGTACGGGTTAACCAATAGAGTAGTCAGGTAAGCAATGTCCAGCAACGTGTAATCAGGCAGGTAGGGGTTAACCAATAGAGTAGTCAGGTAAGCAGTGTCCAGCAACGTGTTATCAGGCAGGTAGGGGTTAACCAATAGAGTAGTCAGGTAAGCAGTGAAAACCGGTTAGAGACTGCTGGTTTAAGAAGAGACACGTGAAAGACAGGGTGAATCTTCAAGTTGTCTGGTAAAGCCACCCTGTAGGCAGTAGAACATACCTTGGAAACAATCCTGAATGGTCCGATGTATTTGGGACCCAATTTAGCACAGGGTTGTTTGAGTCGGATGAATCTGGTGGAAATCCAAACCTTGTCTCCAGTCCGAAAAGAGGGCGCCTTCCGGCGTCTGCGATCAGCAAATCGTTTATACTTTTGAGTAGAGAGAAGAAGGATTTCCCGAATCTTCTTCCAGTGTTTACAGAGACTTCTCACTGTACGATCTGCTCCAGGAACTCCAGAACCTCCCGAAGACATAGGAAAAGTTCTAGGTTCGAATCCATAGGCTGCCTTGAAAGGAGAAGTCTGTAAAGAAGAGTTGAAGCGGGAATTGTAAGCAAGTTCTGCTAAAGGAAGAAGCTGCAACCAATTGGAGTGCTGATGATTAACATAGTGCCTGAGATAGGACTCAAGAGATTGATTTACCCGCTCAGTTTGACCGTTGGATTGAGGATGATGCGCAGTAGAAAGAGATATGGTAACTCCAAACTGTTTGCACAGAGATTTCCAAAATCTTGAGACAAATTGAACTCCTCGATCAGAAACGATGTCCAAAGGAAATCCATGTAATCTGGTGATATGGAGTATAAACAATTCAGCGAGTTTCTGGGCCGATGGTAATCCAGTTAAAGGAACAAAATGAGCTGCTTTGGAAAACCTGTCTACCACAACCCATATGGTCTTGTTTCCGGCTGAATTAGGAAGATCTGTAATAAAGTCCATGGAAACATGAGACCAGGGATAGTACGGAACAGGCAGAGGTTGTAAGAGCCCAAGAGGTAATGATGAAGATTGTTTATTTGAGGTACAGGAAGTACAAGCTGCAACATAATCCTTGACATCTTTGCCCATGGAAGGCCACCAGACATGTTGTTTGAGTTTCCACAAAGTATTACGTACTCCTGGATGTCCAGACAGAACATTATCATGAGCCCAACGAAGAAGTTTTAGGCGGAATTCAGTAGGTACAAATAAGATCCCAGGAGATATGTTATAAGATGAAGGAACAGAAGCTTGAGTGGACTGTAACGCTTGTAAAGGAAACGTAGATAACTGAGCCAGAACTTTAGCAGGGCGAAGAATGGGTTCAGAATCCAGAAATGTAGAATCAGAAGCCATAAATTGTCTAGATAAAGCGTCTGCTTTCGTATTCTTAGAGCCAGAAATATAAGAGAGGACAAAATTAAATCTGGAGAAGAACAGAGCCCATCGGGCTTGACGTGAGTTGAGGCGTTTGGCAGTATGAAGATACAGAAGATTTTTATGGTCTGTGAGTATAAGAAACGGTTGAACAGTGCCTTCAAGCAGATGTCTCCATTCTTCCAAAGCCATTTTAATAGCTAACAGTTCTTTGTTTCCAACGTCATAATTCAGTTCGGAAGTATTGAACTTCTTGGAGAAAAATCCCACAGGAAGGATTTTGCTGAGATAGTACTGCCCCAGCAGCAATCAGAGAAGCATCCACTTCAAGAATGAATTGAAGAGTCGGAACAGGATGGCAAAGAATGGGAGCCGAAGTAAATGCAGACTTTAGAGATTCAAATGCCTGTACAGCTTGATCAGACCAATGCTTGCAATCCTGACCCTTTTTAGTAAGAGCGGTAAGGGGTGCCGAGATGTTAGCAAAGTCCTTTATGAACTTACAATAGTAATTGGCAAACCCCAGGAACCTTTGAAGAGATTTTAAGGAAGTAGGTCTAGGCCAGTCTAGGATAGCCAACAGTTTGTCAGAATCCATCTTGAATCCAGACGGAGAAATAATGTAACCCAAGAAAGGAATAGATTCTTGATGAAAAGAACACTTTTCAAGCTTGGCAAAAAGAAAATTCTCACGTAATCTCTGGAGTACTAATGTAACATGATGAATGTGATCCTGTACAGTCCAGGAATAAATCAGAATATCATCAAGATAGATAATAACGAATTGATTAAGATAGTCTCTGAATATTTCATTAACGAAATGTTGGAAAACTGCAGGGGCATTGCATAACCCAAAAGGCATAACTAAATATTCGTAGTGTCCAAACCTAGTGTTGAAGGCAGTTTTCCACTCGTCCCCTTTACGAATTCTGACCAAATTATATGCCCCACGAAGATCCAATTTGGTAAAGATGGAAGCACCCTGGAGACGATCAAATAATTCGGGAATGAGAGGGAGTGAATAACAATTCTTGATTGTAATTTGATTTAGATAATCAATGAAGGACGAAGACCTCCATCTTTCTTTTCCACAAAGAAGAAACCTGCCCCTACTGGAGAAGAAGAAGGGCGGATAAAACCTCGGGCCAAATTATTGTTGATATATTCCTCAAGTGAAACATTTTCTTGACGAGAAAGTGGGTAAGTTTTACCCTTAGGTAGAGGTGCTCCTGGTAATAAGTCAATGGGACAATCAAAGGTCCGGTGAGGAGGTAATACTTCAGCATCTTTTTTGGAAAAGACATCACAAAAAGAATCAGGCAAAGAATCAGGAACGTCCAAGACTGCCACAACAGTACTGGAAGTTTTGGGAGCATTCCGTAGACACTGTGTGAAACAAGAAGATCCCCAAGCAACAAGCTCTCCTTTAGACCAGGAAAAAACTGGATCATGTAGTTGAAGCCAAGGAAGTCCCAAAATGAGGGGAAACTGTGGGGAAGAGATGATGTCAAAACAAATGGTTTCGGAATGAAGTACTCCTACAGACATGAGAAGAGGAATGGTAGAATATCGAATGAAACCAGAACCTAAAGGTTGACCACTGACAGTAGTGACTTTAATTATTTGGCTCTTGGAAAGCAAAGGAATACGAAGAGCATTGACAAACTCTGAATCCATAAACATTCCTGCAGCTCCAGAGTCGATGAGTGCTTGAGCCTGAAATTTGATGTTGCCAAAGTGGACAGTAACCGGAACAAACAGCTTGGGATTGAGGGAAGAAAAAGAACTTTGGCTTAACTCAGCCCCTCTTCCTGGAGTTAAGCCCTGGCTTTTACTGGACGAGTTGGACAATCTTTTAACATATGCCCCTTAATACCGCAGTAAAGACATAGTCCCAGATTACGCCTTCTGAGACGTTCAGCTTCGGATAATTTAATAGCACCAACCTCCATGGGTTCACTTGACTCAGAGATAGAAGTATTTGGAGTAGGAAGTTTTGGAGAATGAGGCATAGGACGAAAGGAAGTTCTGATAAAGGATCTTCTATTACGGTCACGTTCATGGAGACGCTCAGAGTAACGAGCATCAAGCTTGATACATAGGTTGATAAGATCTTCTAGAGAATCGGGAAGATCCCTATAAACCAATTCATCTTTCAAACGATCACAAAGACCTTTACGAAATGCTGCACGCAGTGCCCCATGATTCCACATAGTTTCAGCAGCTAAAGTCCGGAATTCTATAGCGTATTGTGCTACAGAAAGAGATCCTTGTCTTAAATCTAAAAGTCCTGCTTCAGCCGCCGCTGATCTACCAGGTTTTTCAAACACAGAAGAAAATATAGATACAAAAGTGTCAAAATCCTGGAGCAAAGGATCATCCTTTTCCAACAGTGGAGAAACCCAAGCCAGGGCTTTACCCTTCATAAGAGAAATTAAAAAGGTGATCTTGGAGGAAGAGGAAATAAACATCTGAGGATTATTTCTGAAGTGAAGGCGGCACTGATTAAGAAATCCTCGACAGTCTTCAGGATTGCCGTCATATTTATCCGGTAGTGGAATTCTAGGAATGAAGTGTTCTGCAAGTTGTGGCGGATTAAACGCAGGGTTAGAGCTGGCCGCAGGAACAACAGGTGTTGCCGAGGCTTGAGAAGGAGGAGAAAGGTTATGCAAAAGAGCAGTTATTTGATCCAATTTAGAATCCAGGGATTGCAGGTGTGCAGAGTGGGTTCCAAGAAGCTGTCCCTGTAAAGCCAATGCTCTGGATAACTCACCAGGGTCCATTATATGGCCTGTTTGTAATGTCTGGATAGGTAAAGTCCAGAGTTAGACCCAAATGCTAGAATGAGGTTAATAACACCCTAGCACAGTGAGTATATACCAGGATCTGACCCTGCGACAGCTGTAGTATAATATACTCACAGTAATAGACTGGAAGATGACACAGCAGGGTCAGGAGAAGAAACTTTGTGTAGAAAGGGTTAACCAATAGAGTAATCAGGCAGGCAATGTCCAGCAACGGGTAATCAGGCAGGTAAGGGTTAACCAATAGAATAGTCAGGCAAGCAATATCCAGTAACGTGTAATCATGCAGATAGGAGTTAACCAATAGAGTAGTCAGGTAAGCAATGTCCAGCAACGTATTATCAGGCAGGTACGGGTTAACCAATAGAGTAGTCAGGTAAGCAATGTCCAGCAACGTGTAATCAGGCAGGTAGGGGTTAACCAATAGAGTAGTCAGGTAAGCAGTGTCCAGCAACGTATTATCAGGCAGGCAGGGGTTAACCAATAGAGTAGTCAGGTAAGCAGTGTCCATCAACGTGTTATCAGGCAGGTAGGGGTTAACCAATAGAGTAGTCAGGTAAGCAGTGTCCAGCAACGTATTATCAGGCAGGCAGGGGTTAACCAATAGAGTAGTCAGGTAAGCAGTGTCCAGCAACGATATCAGGCAGGTAGGGGTTTAGAATAAGCAGGCACAAATTCAGGAATCACAAGAATAAATTTGTACTCACATAGCCCATGAGTAACAACAAACAGGCACCGATGAGAGGAGACGCCGGAATAAGAAGGCCTCCTGATGTCATCGGAAGAGCCGACAGGAACAGGGTTGCTAAGCAACCAATGAAAGCGCTACCGCGCTGAGACAGAGGAAGCGATCAGCAGCTGAGCGATTGCGACACCCACCACCCAACCAACCAACCCCCCCCCAAATAAAACACCTATCTAAAATAACCTAAGCTACCCATTGCCGTGAAAAGGGCATTTGTATGGGAATTGCCCTTAAAAGGACATTTAGCTCTTTTACATGCCCAGACCCTAATCTAAAAATTAAACCCTTAAAAAAACCTAACAGTAACCCCCTGCGATCCACTTACAGTTCTTGAAGTCCCGCTTGAAGGATCCATCCAGCCAGAGAAGTCATCATCCAGGCAGCAAGAAGTCTTCATCCGGGCGGCCTCTTCCATCTTCATCCATCCTGAGAAGTTCTCTAACACTCAATGGAAGTAAGATTGTACATTATATGTTCCTTTAAAATCATTTGTTTCTTTTTACTTTTGTGTATGTACCTTTAAGGTGAAGGGTTAATGAAATGTGTATTTAAGGAAGGTATGGTGCAGCTGATTGTATCCCTGACGAAGTGCCGCTTAAAGGCTACGATCATCTCTGCAAAGCTACAATATTCTCCCAGACCGGTGTTAGTGGAACGGATTATAGGAGACCGCTATCCCGCTGAGTGGGGCCGGTACATATAAGTATAAAGCTGTTTTTAGACTGTGTGCTGTTTAACCTTGTAACTTCAGTGTGCTGGATTGTACTAATTATACAAGATGTTATACCTGGATATGTATTGCAACACTGTTGCTAAATGCACTATATATCTTGCATTGGATTGACAATATTACGTGGGTTTGTGCACAGGACATAAGACCGTTTAAACTAAAGTAGCTTTATAGAGTTATTTAACAGCTTGGAACCTTATAACTATTGGATCATTTGATTTAGACATACACGGTTGCATTTACTACAAAAGCATTTAACTTGATACTCAGCGTGAAAGCCTTCCAAGTAATTATACAAACTTTTACTACTGATTTAAGTGTGTTGTATACATTCAGCTGCATGGTTGTATTTCTTGAATAGTGTCAATGTATGTTTCTCCCATCCAAACCATTTTGAACAGGACAAGACAGACATTAGTTATTTTTTAAACAGTTTATTACATCTTACACAACAATTACAATAATTTCTGACTGAACTGAAGCAGACTAACACATGTATCTACATATGGAACCTTGGTATAATTCATTTTCAACCATATATATTACAAATCAAATTTATATATATATATATACATACATACACACACTTATGGTCACTGTTGGACAAGTTGTTCAGAGGATAGTGAGTTCTCAGCATGCTTCTTATAGCACCTGGAGAAACTTTCTGCATGTGTCAATTATTTTTACGATTTACTCGGTATTCCCTGTGATTCATACACTATGGGCTAAATGTACTTTCCCTGTAGGCGGACAGGTTCACAAGTAGTGAACCTGTCTGCCTACAATCGCCACTTGCGATGTTGCATTGCATGGCAAAATTTTAACATTGCACAAGAGGATTTCCCCTGCACCAACTGCTCTAGAGCAGCGAATGTCAATCACCCGAATGAGCGGCTCACTTTTGCGGACTTTCTCCACATTGCGAATGCAGCTTAATAAATTTAGCCTTATGTGGCTTCTCCTGTGCTGATGATATGTCTATTTCATAGAATACGTTATGCCTATATTTTGCTTTGAAGATAATGGAATATTATTTTATTGAACTTACTCTGTTCTGTTGGATTTCATGTTTTTATTTTCAGGCTATTTGCCCCTTATTTACCACCTAAGGGCTAGATTACACGACTGTTAAAAATGGGTTTGTTTTGTTAAGTAACAAGTTAATTTTCACTTACGTATTACATGCCACTTGTAGGTAAAATCCCTTGCTCTTGCTATGCACATGTGGTCATGGGTAGCTACCACTTGCTATGTAATACAAATATACTCAAATAGTAACCAGAACCTGTATATAGTGGCGTGAATAGACTCAAATCAATCATTAAAATGTTTGCTATGCAGCACAGCTCTTAATTCAAAATCTTCTTTACTGAGGAGTTTTAAGGAGCTTTAGTTGCATATTTTGCTTATGCAACCATAGCAACAGCTTAATTTGCTACAAGTCCATGTGTTAGAGTCAGAGTGGCGTAGTTACAGGAGCAAAGTAGTTGTAGCAGTAGCAATTTTAAAAAAGATTGATTTTCCCTTCCCTTGTTTCTACAAGAAATAATGAATGTATTTATATTTATAAAAAAAATAACAGTTACACTTGCAATACCATCTTATTATATAAATAAGTACAATTTTCCTAATTTCAACATTCATATATTGTATTGTTTTAAAACCATAAGTATATTTTACCAATGCCCTAGTATTACTACTAACTCCATTATAGTATAAATCTATTAAATTAAATTTGGTTTTGATAATATTTAATGGTGTCTTGCCATACATACCAAAGGAAAGATTAATAAAAGTAAGTTATAATGTTTATTTTAAAAAAAAAAATGCAATCTTATATAGTTTACCAACACTAGTATTACATTTCAAGTTTTGAATCCACCCATAGCAAAAAGAGATGTAGCAACATACCTGGGAGTGCGAGAGTAATAGTGGTGAGGAGCGCACCAGAGGGCATACTCCAATTGTCAATCGCTATGGATGGTGTGAGTACTCTAAGTGACAGCTTGTAAGGGGTTAATTTCAGGGGTATGAGAAGGATAGCTTAGGGGCTACAACTTTTACACAATATCCCACTCACTTGTTATTTTTGTTCTGCAGCTCTGTGTCTGCATCACTTATTTTTGTATATTTGTACATTTTGTTCTGTCATATTAAACTTTTGGTACTTATTGTTATGACTCCAGGTCGCCATGATACTATTTTGATGCCAGGTTGCTTTGTCTCGCGTCACCTGTGACGTATTGCGTTGCCTGTGACGCATCGCGTCACCTTTGGTGCACTTTTTCCTTTAATGGCATTTAGTTTCTCTATTTCATCGCCCTTGTATTGAGTTTATCTATGGGTGTGTTTTGTGCTATTTTTGGATATCGAACTTTGGCTTGTGACCTGGACCTCCTTTGACTATTCTTCTGCTCGCTGATTTCACCTTGTTTGTTGCCTGATAGGTTCTGACCTTGGATATTCCTGACTTCTCTTCTGGATTCTGATTCTGCTTCCTGTGACTGTTTGGTTTGACCCCTGGCTTGTCGACTCCGCTTTGACGTCCCGGTGTTTTCCTGGTATTCAGCTCTTTATTATTCTCTTATACATTAGTCATCTTCCTCCTGGGTCCTATCACTACTATCCTAATAGATTTTTCGTTATCACTCCACTTGACGCCGGGATAACAAGACTACCGGACGCAATTGGTTTGATAGCGGAATATCTGAAAGGATCCTAACACTTCCTTACAGAGTCTAAAAGACCTGTCCCCACTTTATCTATATCAGACCCACTAGAGGGAAGATCCTCTGTTCACACTTTTTCTCAAATGGTGTGTTTAGCCATCAAGTCTGTCCCAGTTTGCCTTCTATCACAATTATGCAATGTATGTGTTTCCTACTTCATGCATTCTGACTAACCTAATACCATTTTTTTCTGCAAAAAGTGTTTGTCCTGCTACTGTGTATATATCTCTTAGAGAGTTTCCATGGGGTTTTCTCCTGAGTTAACAGATAATCCACATTCTACTGTAATTGAAATTGTAGCAACTAACCCACAATCAAGTAAGCACAAATCCTGTGATGGTATACATTCAGATGATGTTCTCACTTCTAAGGCGTCTAAACATATTGTTGAGGTTCCTGACATTTTGCAGGATTTTACATCTGACAATTCTGAATGTTCTTCAAAATTCTGAGATTTCTACAGATGATCAATTCCTTTATGCTTAGTGTGGAGGTTCTTAAAACTTAGGGCCTAAAAGATAATAAAAAAACTTTTTAAGCCTTCTCCAGATGTATTTCATGTTCCTGAGTATGGACTTCATGTACTAAGAGGGGGCGGACAGCTTCTCAACTTGCACAGCTGTCTGCCTGCCTTTGCTATATACGGGCAGCGGATCTTTTCGCCGTATGTATCATTACACACTCATCGCAGTGTGTAATGCCCGCCCCTTCATATGCTCAACTGAAGGGGCTGTCAATCATGCAGAGCAAATGAGCTCTCTTTAATTTTCCCTTGCCACCTCAGAGGGGGAGTAGGGTGTAAGAAGCACCGTTCTAATGACCACTGCTTCTTACATTGCGGGAAGCAGGCTCGCATATGCAAACCTGTATAAATACCACCGGTGGTTTAAAACAAAATCAAAATAAAAAAAATCACATGAACATAAAGTATAAAAACAGTAAAGTGCGGTATTCAAAGTTCCAGATATGGAGTACTCTCTTATATCCAAAGTTTTGGATATTCACTTTTATGGTAATATGAAAAGGGTCTATAGAGATTTTGGGAGCTAATTGCCATCCCACGAATTGAAAATAAACAAGTATGCCACTACCTTGATTCTTGTCAGATGTCCCGTTATACCTCACCACTTGTAATCTTTTACTTTGGTTGCACTCATGCGCTGGTATCCATAGGACTCTAATGCTGTTAGCTTTCTCGTGTTTCTTCCTCGGGTAACCCTTCCGCTTCTGACATGCCGGTCACGTGAGCATTTTACCCTCCAATCTGGTGTGGTCTTTGGCATGTGAATTTTTAAAAATGTATTTTCCAGTGTAGATCTGATGTGTTTATAATACTTACATCGCACTCTGTTTCTCCTGGGTAGATACTAATTGTCGTGTTTCAGCCACAAGTGGCCTTTATCAAGACGTATCTCTGTATCCTGGAGAGTGTTCCTTTTTATAGTGTTCTCATGTGTTACCTGAAAATATTCTTAGCTCCACCTCTTAAAGGGATTTTTAGTTTTTTTGTTGTTAAAGGGATTTTCATTACCATCATTTTTCTTGTGAACTATCACAGGTTTTTAAATAGATTTACTTTCTTTCTAATGGTTTTTAGAGCGTTAATGTTTATTATTATGACATTTGAATGTCCATTCTTCTCATGTTTCTAAAACAAAGTCTCTTGTTACTGTGTATTTCTAATATAGATAGATTATTACATAAAACCAAAAATAAAAATTGATAGATAAAAATTGTTACATTTCATCACTAAAAATATATTTTTGAGTTACCTTATATATAGAAGAAAAATAGGTACATATATCAATTCATTGATAAATAATATATTTATTATGTTATGTGATCCTTTTATTATTTGGTATTTTGAGATATAAGGGATAGTTTATTTTAAAAAGTTTATAATAACATCTAAAATATGATCTTTAAAAATCCAGTATAGGGCCTTTTTATTTCCTAATTTCACCTCATTTATCTTATTTGTTATTCATTAAGGAAGGGATTTAGGTGCAATTCGTCATTTAGACCTTTTGGGGTCAAAGTATCCATCTCAAATACTAAGTTGGCCTCTTGATATAAAAGTTTTTTCTCGTGATCACCCCCTCTTCAATCTTTTTTAACTAATTTGATGCCCCTATATTTAAGATCTTTGGAATTTTGATTATCGCACTTCTTAAAATAATTGGAAAGTAAGTGACCATCGAACCCCCTTTTTATATTATAAAGATGTTCCCTTATCCTATCCCGTAATAACCTTTGTGTTTTCCCTAAATACTGTTTGTGACACGGGTATTCTATTAAATACACAACACCTTCACTTGAACATCTGATTGTATCTTGAATTTGGATTTCTTTTCCATTTGAAGTAGAAATGACTTTTGGAAGAAGCCTCTGATGTCATTACCTGAGAGATCCCTGAGAGATGTTTTTATACTCACTTGTGGCTAACTGATTTTTTAAATTGTGCAACCAAAGTAAAATATTACAAGTGGTGAGGTATACTGGGACATCTGACAAGAATCAAGGTAGTGGCATACTTGTTCATGTTCAATTCGTGGGACGGAAATTGGCTCCCAAAACCTCTATAGACCCTTTTCATATTACCATCAAAGTGAATATACGGAACTTTGGATAAAAGAGAGTACTCCATATCTGGGACTTTGAATACCGCACTTTACTGTTTTTATACTGTATGTTCATGGGATTTTTTTTTTTTTTTAAATCACCGGTGGTATTTATATAGGTTTTATTAAATTTATATTAAATATTATCTTGTAATAATTGTTTTATGAGGTTATTCATATTTGAGTGCACCTTTTGTTTTTCTACTTTGCCATTCAGGTTTGTTTCCAGAGAACATTCCATTTTTAGGTTGCTTAAATCGTTCCCCACTCTGTAGCTTGACATTTGAAGGTTGTTAACCTGTGTCTGTTACTAGTATCGCACATGCAAACCTGCCCCACAAGGGCTACGGAGTAGCTGTCACTGCTTCGTACATGGAGCCCTTATTCTTAGACATAATTTAAAGAGAATAGAAAAAAAACAGTTATTCCTTTTGCTCCGTTCATCTAAGTTTATAATGATGTAAGTTTATAAAGATGTAATAAAGGAATTCATCAGATAAAAATAAATTATGTTTTTATTCATTTTGAGTGCAAGTTTCTGAAGCTCATCTTGATATATGCATGTGTTAAGGACCTGAAACTTTAAGTTCATGTTTAAAATGCCTATTTTTAATTAGGTTAAAGCATTGATTTTCCAGGAAGAATAGGGACTAACCACTCAAGCACCCATATAGTAACTTCAGAAACGTAACAAATATTCAAATGGGCCACATGATTTGTGTAATATCATTAGTCGACTTGATTACACGGTAGAGTATATTTTCACTAGCTAACTTGGTTTAGCCACACCTAATTATTTTGTCAAATATAACAACCATCTGAATAAGTTTATACACTTACTTTAAATAACAGCCCAATGCTTGAGTTGCAAAGATTTCTAAAAAAATAATAATAAATAATAAATGCAAACTTGGATTCATAGAAATGATAGAATTATAAATGTTGCTATTTAATTACAATAGATCCCAGTCTAAAAAGCAGATTATTTATTGCACTATTGTTTGAATCCAGTATGATTTTCCTAGCTTTCTCTTTTAAAATTGACTTACGCTGAGAAACTATGTGAAAATTACAAAAAGATCTGGTTGTTTATTGTTTATTTGTGCTTGATTTGTGTTAATTTTCCATTACACAATTTGTGTAACTATTACAACTTATATCAAAATAATGTTTAATATTGATTTTGCTAAAATTGTGTTTATAACTGTATCACTGTCACATATACCTGTAGATTAAATGGTATGTTTAGAACTGCATTTATAATATGCAACTGATTGGCAAAACTGATGTCAATAGGGAAATTAAGAATACAACCTTATGCTATAATATTATAAAGGAATTAACAATAACTCCATTCAACTGACTTTTTCATTTCTTTGTAGATATTGTTCTAGCAACACAATCCTCACTATGTAATCAGGCTATACAGACAACATGGAAAATAACAGATAGCACTTCAATGTAACATGAAGGAGAATATTGCGTTTGGCAGCAATTGGGAAAACTCACTGTCAAAATATAGACAAGCTATATGGCAGTCTGTCAACAGGATTCCCTGGGGTTAAGAGTAAATGAAAAATTCAGACCAATTGTCACAACAAAACATTGACATCTTATACATTGGTGGAGAAACAAAATCATCTTTCTGTGCAATTTAAATGCAATTTCGAATAAGATTACATAACAGAAAAAAATCAATATAATTAGACAATGTATAATACTCATGCATTTGTTTCTAAGGTGTACACATATATTGTAACTTTTATTGAATTTATCTTTAGCGTTATTGCTCTCCAAGCTTGTGAATGACTGTTTAGATTTCTGTTATCGAATGCTTTAGAATAATTCATACGCCTCTTTATTGGGCCAAGAGATTTCAGCTGCTCCTTGAAGATGAAGCCCAAATGATTACGTATTATGAGAGACAGATAATAGCCTCTAAAGCATAAGAAGCTTACACTCCAAAGAGAGTAGTAATCATCCTTAAATATTCCTCCTTTCTTGGCATTTAGTCCTCCATAAAAAATTATAGTAATTTTTGCTGAGTAGAGTTTTTCACATACATATATGAAAAGATGTTTTGATGAGAGTTTCAAGCTATTCAGAGTAAAGAAAAGACTTACCAGAGATACAATAAAAATGGCAGTTTGCAGTAGAGGCAATCCTGTATTGGAATTGGAAGTGAAAATGTTTTCTACTTTGCTTCCAGGGTTTCTCTGGGGAATGTTCCATAATGAAACTTCTAAAAATACAGTCAAAGCTCTTAGACACTTTGTGGAGGTAAGGAGAGATACAATTTTCTAAGGTGTGACTATTTACAACATGCATCAAAATATTAGTGGTCAAAGGCATATTTGAAGGGTATTTAAACAGCAGCTATATGTCAAGTGAATCTATTTTAGTTGTGTAGAATATGAAGCTAACATTAGTATCTAAGCATATTAGTAATAAAAAGCTGTTTTCATTAACCCGACCAGGATTATCTCAGATTCACAATCCTGATATGAGTTTTGTTTTACAAATCCATAGATAAATGCAGTTGCTGGTATCCTTATGATAAATTGATCTAATTACCAAAATATTCTGGATTTTTCTAAAAGTCTTTTAACATAATTTAGGGTAACATTATTATTCTTTTCAGAAATATCTCTCAGAGGAGTATTGAAATTACAACACGAGGACAGATATAGCCCTTCATATACCTAGTGAGGATTTCCTTCTTTGTTTTCATTGATCCTTCTTCTTTTTAGGTAAAAAGAGCTGCATTTTCTGTAGCATACCTGTTTTGTTTATTCAATCCAGACACTCTGTGGCATTTATGAAATGATTTTGATTAAAGCCAGTAACCAGAGATTGATCCCTAAAAACTGGTGCTTCTCTTTCAAAACAGAACATCATTAATCCATCAGCTCAGGGTCTTAGAAGGTCAAGCCTAACTTTAATAAAAAGGAATGGCAATACATGTTTAGAAAAGAATGATCTGGCTACGGAATATTTTATAATTGGTTAAAAATAAATTTGATTAGATTGTAGATTGTGAATATTTTTTTTTTCTCAGTAACATTGAAGGCATTTGTTAAAAAAAAATGTCAACATCTTATAAAATTTGTGTCCCATTGTGTGTGTGTTTTTTTTTTTTTAATACATTTTTTATTGAAGTTGTGAAACAAAATTACACACGAGGTCCGTCCATAGACCAGGATAATACAAAAGTAGAGTATAGATTAACAGTGCAAGAACATTACATACAACTACAAAGCAATGATCCAATTTATCAATGTGAAAAGATTGAGCTGAATAACTTCAGGATCTGTATGGAAAATTGTAGCTGTCTACCTACTGTCATTGGAGTCTACCAGGAGAGATATACCTGAAGAAATAAAACTATCAGATAGGTTCCGCTACTGTTTGGTGAACTGGGCTGGACGAAAGCAACTGGGACTTCCTTTTTATATTAAGTCAAAGGACAGATGAAACCACATATAAATGCTCCCCCTAATGTCAGAGGGGTCACTCTTGGACCTAAGTGATCTAGTGAGGGTGAGATGTGGTGTTGGAGCTTATGAGTTGGTTCTTCCTGAGCAAAAGTATAGAAAGGGGAGAAAGAGTGCAGCGAGCCGCTCTTATTGGGAAAAAAGGGAGGGGGGAGCAGGGCTGCCCGGGCTGAGTATATTAGTGTTGAGGGTGAGATGTTGGGAACATTTGGTTATGAGGTATAAGGATAAGTCTTAATGGGGATATACATTATAAAACTATAGAGAGATGCGTATTTCAAAACGAATTGGGAGACCTAACTGACTTATATATGGAATCAAATATACCGTGTTGGTGAGTGTAGGGTAGTTATGGCTCATGTAAGTGAGATGGGTATGACAAAAAAGCATGTTCCATTATAAAATACTCAGTGTACCCGTTTGGAGACCCAGTAAAGAACTAGAGCAGAGATAAATGAGGAAGTGAGCTGATACAAAACTTAAACGCATAAGTCAAATAGTCATAAACACATAAGTCAAATAGTCATACACTTGAAAAACCCGAAAAGTTATAGTTATAAACCCTTATACAAAGGTGTTGTTAAATGGCTACAAAAGCTTGGATATGGTATGAGTTAGGGCAACACTGCTGAGCATTTGGAGCTAAGTAAGGGAGTTTAAATAAGTGCTGTGATAAGGAGGACATAAAGTAGTATTAAAAGTATATCAGGTACTGAGTCCATGGTTAAAGAGTCAGTCTAGCTAGCTATGTCCTGTTAGGCGGGTTTAAATATGTACACATGACTGGGGTTATCTGTTTAATTTCAGACTTAGGGTTAAGTATCTCTCAAAGTGCATAACTTCTCAAATATATATAGCTATATAAACATAAAGAGGAGGGTCTTTTGATACACCGGGCAACTGTGACCTGGCGAAGGCTACTGATATTATGGAATATCTACTCAAATATAGGATCCTACTAATATGACCTAGGACGACAACTGTGTTAGTCTTTCATTAATATGTCTCTGTGAAGTGGCCACTTATGCTAATGTCTAGAGGGGACTGAACGGGATATATGTGGGAATAAATAGAATAAGGGATTGCTGGAGTAAATGAAGTATGATGGGCTACACACGCAGTATCCTTAGTTGTTAACCTGATCCAACAGAGTCAGAACTCTAGTGTACATATAGCCAGGTTTCTAGGGTTAATCAATAATAAACATCATGCCAAAACTAGAGGAAAATTCAAAACATAATAAACAGACAACGGTTGACTAACATACCAACCAGCTTTAATATGTATAATTAGTGTCTGGGATGATGGAGGGGGTAACGGCTGAATCTTTTAGCCTCCTCCGATTACTGGTAACCCAAAGGGTATAGACATTAGAAGGGTTAGACCTTTTAGGGTTATTCTATCTCATGACTTTGAACCTGTAACTTGAAACATTTTATGTCTTATAACATAATTAAAAAAAAAAGGAAAATATAACAAAAGACCCAAGAAACAGTATACCAAAACAAAATTGTACATAAATGAGGCTGGTATAAGGTTAGGAAATCAATCACAACCAGATAAACAGTATAACATAGATAGTGGCTTAAATATTTATATTTCCTCGAGTGCATGTAATGTCAATACTCTAACCCACACCTATCCTTGTAGAGTTCAAATCTGGTAGTTGCTGTGGAGTCGTGTCCCAAACCCAGACCTGGGAGAAAAACGTAGTACTGTCCATCACGTGAATGGATATACGGCTGTAGTCGGAGGTTTTAGATAATCTCTGCATCAGTGGGCAGATAGCATAGGGATAACAAAGACTGCAATGTGTATAGCCTCTGAAAGTTTCCCTCTGGGCCCGCCAAAGATCTGTAACTACCGGCGTGATGTGGTGAGTGGTGCCTTCGTTGTAGCCATCAGCAGCTGCGTCTCTCTTATGAACAGGCCCCACACACCACTGCTCAGGGACTCCGATAACTGATAGGTTGTCATCAGCTGTTTCCAGGTGTTCTTCTGGAGATCCCTGTAAAGGAGAGGCAGCCAACTTGATTTCCCACAATAGGATATTATAGTGCGCTACTAATCTGTGTATTGTGCCATTTAAGGCATCGACAATCTGCGCCTCCATATTTATCTCCGTCAGCAGTGGGTTGTTGCTACATTAGCAGGGCTCACATAAAGTCTTGCAAAAAGTGTGATGCAGCACTCTCCTATTCAGGGTCTGGTATTAATAAAACTCAGGGAGCTGTACCAAGATAGCTAGTATGTACTCACAGTCCGCATCGGGCAAAGGCTATCAGTTCTGCTATGCTCGTAGAGACTCCATGTGAGTTTTAAAATGGCCGCTCTTCAGGAAAACCATGTAAGTGCCGCGGGTAGCATAAAAGCTCATCCCATTATCCGTTCAACTCTGTTCAACCTCCTCAAGGCTCCTCATACGGTTTTCAATGACCTTAGTCACTATTTTCAAAGGTTTTGGGAATAAGTGAGTGAACCATTATAGAGTTATTTATACTGTAGGAGCAGAGCTCTCTCTATGTGCGACCACTCAGATGCCCGGCTTGCTCCGCCCCCCCCCCCCATTGTGTGTTTTCAATTTGCAAACACTGTTTCTGCAAACTTACATGTTCTTGCTGGGTTTTTGCTTTGTGCTGTAATTATACTATTTGGCACATGTCCTGCTTGGTATGAATTGAGTAAGTTTGTTTGTGCCTTGCATACTTTATTCTATTTTAAAACATTAAGACTATACTGAATGGCTTTAATAACTCTATGGCAACTCTGTGGTAACTTTTTGTAAATAGGTGTTATGCCCTTTAAGAGATTTGCTATATGTATTTATTACATTTACTGCTATCTGCAATAATGAAGATTATATATAAGTATGCATATAATATACTGTTTTTAAGTGATTAAAGAGAAATGCGTATACACAAAAGAGTTATAGCATTATATTGCTTTCACTTATTTTATTTTTATGCAGATAGGTTTTATTGCAGTATGTTTTATTATTTGCATATATATATATAATACAAAGTTGTATATATAAGAACAATATATGGGTTTTTTTGTGCTTTGTGCACATAAAGTATTATTATATGTACTGATGTATATAGGTATGTCTTCCTACATATAATTACTCATTGCATATCTGTGTGTACAGAAAACATGTTCTTATATACAATTCTACATAGGTTTTATATGTCTACTGCATGTACATCAGTTCACATAATGTAATTAAAGACATTTTATGTTGTATAGTATTCTTTAGTGTACACAATTTTTGATCCATCCCATGTAGGTATATGTCTTACCATATATATTCCTTTGCATGTTTAAATTCCTTAAGCGGTCATATTAGACTACTACAGTTCTCAGTGTATTAATGAAGATACTCTAGAGATAAATTTCTATTGGTATCTCTGTTATACCTATTATGGCCTAGAATACAAGTGGAGCGCAAAATTGCCCTTTCACCATCACAATATTTGAGCTCTATTCAGTAATATCAGTGCACGCAAATGTGTGCTGGTATTACAAGTTAAGCACAATGTGAATGCAAACTTGCATTTTAATTGGCTGGAAGCCTTGCGCTCTCGAGATCATGCTTCCATAGGCTTCAATTGGAGCCTCGTTCTCAAGCCACAAAACACTGCAAAGAACCTAGCGCAGCGCAGGGGGTAAGTCGCACAGCAAATTAAAAATGTATATGTATATGAATATATACATATATATTTATGTGTTTATATGTGTATATACACAAATTAACACATAAGTATATATGTATATAATCATATACATACAGTATATATTTACAGTTAAAACACAGTCTCTGTTAGAGGTCCTCTCAGGGCCGGGATACCACTTGACACTGACACTTATCACCTGGAACTGAATAATTCACCATACAAGGCCTTGAAGAGCAAAATCAGACACGCACACAGAATATAGTCTAAGTCTATTCTGTTTATTATAAAAAGTGCGGCGGTTATATAGTATACATCACATACATTGTAAATTGACACAGAGGGATAAGATAACAAAGAATGCAATGAGACCATATTTATGCTAGCAAAGGCATGGTTACGCTTAGCTATGAGAATCAGATTGTTTAGTGTTAGTTCAGAATGGCTGAATAAATACAAAATGGAGGCAGGTTGGTTACATATATTCTTACAGTCCCTATAGACCACAATGTAAACTTCTTTGTGCAGTTTTTTTATTATTATTATTATTATTTTAAATAAAGATGATATCTTTCTTATTTTAAGAAAGGAACTGTCCACTTTATTTGGGGGGGAGCAAACGGGGCACATTTCTTTTTAATTAACCAGAGGTTTGACCAATATGATCGCCTAGTCCTTAGACATAGGGCTTTCTCTGATTTTGTGATTAAAACCCTGATTCAGGCTTGTAACCCTGTTACTAGGAAGATCTATAACAAGGTCTGGATGCCTTTTATTTCATGGTGTATAAATCATGTATTTTCCTGGCATTCTTTTAGAATTCCTAGGGTTCTGCAATTTTTTGCAGGATGTTATAGAAAAAGGCTTATCTGCCAGTTGTCTAAGGGGGAGATTTATGCTTTTTCAGTTTTGTTCCAGAGAAAGATTGCTTATCTTCTTCATGTTCTTAGTTTTGTTCAGGCTCTGGTTCATATTTAACCTGTTATCAAGCCTATTTCTTTCATGTAATTGGCAAGAGTCCATGAGCTAGTGACATATGGGAAATACAATCCTACCAGGAGGGGCAAAGTTTCCCAAACCTCAAAATTCCTATAAATACACCCCTCACCACACCCACAATTCAGTTTTACAAACTTTGCCTCCTATGGAGGTGGTAAAGTAAGATTGTGCTAAGATTTCTACGTTGATATGCGCTTCTCAGCATTTTGAATCCTGATTCCTCTCAGAGTACAGTGAATGTCAGAGGGATGTGAAGGGAGTATCACCTATTGAATGCAATGGTTTTCCTCACTGGAGATCTATTTCATAGGTTCTCTGTTATCGGTCGTACAGATTCATCTCCTACCTCCCTTTTCAGATTGACGATATACTCTCATATTCCATTACCTCTACTGATAACCGTTTCAGTACTGGTTTGGCTATCTGCTATATGTGGATGGGTGTCTTTTGGTAAGTATGTTTTTCATTACTTAAGACACTCTCAGCTATGGTTTGGCACTTTATGTATTTATATAAAGTTCTAAATATATGTATTGTACTTATATTTGCCATGAGTCAGGTTTATGTATATTTCCTTTTGCAGACTGTCAGTTTCATATCTGGGAAATGCATTTTTTAGGGAAAAAAAAATCTTACCTGGGGTATAGTCTTTTTTCAATTGACTGTTCTTTTTAAATCGCGGGCAAAATTAGGCTTGCAACGGCGCAAAATGCCAAAGTATATTGCGTCATTTTTAGCGCAAGATTTTTTTGGCGCGAAGTTACGTTCGATGATGCAAATTCAAAATTTCCAGCGTCTTAGTCGACGCTGAGTCCTTTCACAAGGTTGCGTCTTTGATAACGCGAGTGTGTCATTTCCGGATGTTGTTAGCAGCAAAAAAAAAATTCTGTTTGTGTTGTGCGTCATACTTGGCGCCAAATATTTTCATTATTTAAAACCCCATTCCTATATGCCTCTTGCCTTTTTTCTCTATCAGAGGGCTATGCTGTGTTTTTACCATTCCTGAAACTTCCATATAAGGAAATTGTTAATTTTGCTTTTTATGTTGTTTTTTCTCTTACATTTGCAAGATGTCTCAATCTGATCCTGTCTCAGAAATCACTGTTGGAACTCTGCTGCATGATAACAGTTCTACGAAAGCTAAGTGCATTTGTTGTAAACTTGTGGATATTATTTCTCCAGCTGTGGTTTGTAATAGTTGTCATGATAAGCTTTTACATGCAGAGAATCCTTCCTCAGATATTGACACTGACAAATCTGCTTATTTATTTAAAATGGAGTATATTCATTCTTTGTTAAAAGAAGTGTTAATTACATTGGATATTCAGGAAACTAGTCCTCTTGTTATTAAGACTAGTAAACGTTTAAATTCTGTTTATAAACCTCCTGTGGATAGATAGCTCAGCATGCTAAGGCACTGTGGCTGAGCTCTGTAGCAACCCAAGGGTTGCAGGTTCAATTCCGGCGAGGTCCACTCAGCCTTTCATCCTTCCAAGGTCGATAAAATGAGCAGCACCTTGAGACCCTTACGGGTGATTAGCCGCGCTTTACAAGTACCCAATACGTACTTACATACATACTCCAGAGGTTTTTCCAGTTCCTGATGCTATTTCTGATATGATTTCTAAGGGATGGAATAGGCCTTGTACTTCTTTTATTCCTTCTTCAAGGTTTAAAAAATTGTATCCTTTGCCAGCAGTTACATTGGAGTTTTTAGAAAAGATCCCCAATCTTGATGGGGCTATCTCTACTCTTGCTAAACGTACTGCTATTCCTATTGAAGATAGTACTTCTTTTAAAGATCCTGTTTATAAACCTCCTGTGGATAGATAGCTCAGCATGCTAAGGCACTGTGGCTGAGCTCTGTAGCAACCCAAGGGTTGCAGGTTCAATCCCGGCGAGGTCCACTCAGCCTTTCATCCTTCCAAGGTCGATAAAATGAGCAGCACCTTGAGACCCTTACGGGTGATTAGCTGCGCTTTACAAGTACCCAATACGTACTTACATACATACTCCAGAGGTTTTTCCAGTTCCTGATGCTATTTCTGATATGATTTCTAAGGAATGGAATAGGCCTTGTACTTCTTTTATTCCTTCTTCAAGGTTTAAAAAATTGTATCCTTTGCCAGCAATTACATTGGAGTTTTTAGAAAAGATCCCCAATGTTGATGGGGCTATCTCTACTCTTGCTAAACGTACTGCTATTCCTATTGAAGATAGTACTTCTTTTAAAGATCCTTTAGATAGGAAACTTGAATCTTATCTATGGAAAGCCTATTTACATTCTGGTCATCTTCTCAGGCCTGCAATTTCTTTGGCTGATGTTGCTGCTGCATCAACTTTTTGGTTGGAAAATTTAGCGCAACAAGAAATGGATTCTGATTTGTCTAGCATTGTTCACTTTCTTCAACATGCTAATCATTTTATTTGTGATGCCATTTTTGATATCATCAAAATTGATGTTAAATCTATGTCTTTAGCTATTTTAGCTACAAGAGCTTTGTGGCTTAAATCTTGGAATGCTGACATGACTTCTAAGACTAGATTGCTATCTCTTTCTTTCCAAGGTAATAAGTTATTTGGTTCTCAGTTGGATTCGATTATTTCAACTGTCACTAGGGGTAAGGGAGTTTTTTTGCCTCAGGATAAAAGACCTAAGGGTAAATCTAAAGCTTCTAATAGTTTTTGTTCCTTTCGACAAATTAAGGAACAGAAGCATAATCCCTCCCCCAAGGAATCTGTTTCCAATAGGAAACCTTCTTCAAATTGGAATAAATCCAAGCCGTTTAAGAAACCAAAGCCAGCCCCCAAGTCCACATGAAGGTGCTTCCCTCATTCCAGCTCAGCTGGTAGGGGGCAAATTAAGATTTTCCAATGATGTTTGGACAAATTCTGTCCAAAATCAATAGATTCTGAGTATTGTCTCTCAAGGGTATCGAATAGGATTCAGAGTAAGACCTCCTGTGAGAAGATATTTTCTCTCACACATCCCAGCAAATCCAGTAAAGGCTCAGGCTTTCCTGAAGTGTGTTTCAAACCTGGAGCTTTCAGGGGTAATCATGCCAGTTCCGTTTCGGGAACAGGGTCTGGGGTTTTATTCAAATCTATTCATTGTCCCAAAGAAAGAAAATTCATTCAGACCAGTTCTGGATCTAACAATTTTGAATCGTTATGCAAGAGTAACAACTTTCAAAATGGTGACTATAAGGACTATTCTGCCTTTTGTTCAGCAAGGGCATTATATGTCCACAATAGACTTGCAGGATGCAAATCTTCATATTCTGATTCATCCAGATCATTATCAGTTCCTGAGATTCTCTTTTCTAGACAAACATTACCAATTTGTCGCTCTTTCATTTGGCCTAGCGACAGCTCCAATCATTTTTTCAACGGTTCTCTGTGCCCTACTCTCTGTAATCAGAGAACGGGGTATTGCGGTTTTTCCTTATTTGGACAATATCTTGGTACTAGCTCAGTCTTTACATTCTGCAGAATCTCACACAAATCAACTTGTGTTGTTTCTTCAAAGACATGGTTGGAGGATCAATTTACCAAAAAAATCCTTGATTCCTCAGACAAGGGTTACCTTTTTAGGTTTCCAGATAGATTCAGTGTCCATGACTCTGTCTCTAACAGACAAGAGACGATTAAAATTGGTTTCAGCTTGTCGGAACCTTCAGTCTCAATCATTCCCTTCAGTAGCTATGTGCATGGAAGTTTTAGGTCTCATGACTGCAGCATTGGACGCGATCCCCTTTGCTCGTTTCCATATGAAACCTCTCCAGCTTTGTATGCTGAATCAATAGTGCAGGGATTATACAAGGATATCACAATTAATATCCTTAAATCCCAATGTTCGACTATCTATGACTTGGTGGTTAGATCACCATCATATAGTTCTAGGGATCTCTTTTGTTCATCCATCCAAGACTGTGATCACAACAGATGCGAGTCTTTCAGGTTGGGGAGCTGTTTGGGGATCTCTGACAGCACAAGGGGTTTGGAAATCTCAAGAGGCGAGATTACCAAACAATGTTTTGGAACTCCGTGCAATTTTTAGGACTCTTCAGATTTGGCCTCTATTGAAGAGAGAACCATTCATTTGTTTTCAGACAGACAATATCACAACTGTGGCAAATGTCAATCATCAGGGTGGGACTCACAGTCTCCTAGCTATGAAAGAAGTATCTCGGATACTTTCTTGGGTGGAATCCAGCTCTTGTCAAATTTCTGCGGTACATATCCCATGTGTAGACAATTGGGAAGCTGATTATCTCAGCCGTCAGACTTTACATCCGGGGGAGTGGTCCCTCCATCCAGATGTGTTTTAAGATTGTTCATATGTGGTGTCTTCCAGAAATAGATCTGATGGCTTCTCATCTAAACAAGAAACTTCCCAGGTACCTGTCCAGGTCCAGGGATCTTCAGGCAAAAGCAGTGGATGCGTTGACACTTCCTTGGTGTTACCAACCTGCTTATATTTTCCCGCCTCTAGTTCTTCCAAGAGTGATCTCCAAAATCATCTTGGAAGAATCATTTGTGTTGCTGGTAGCTCCAGCATGGCCTCACAGGTTTTGGTATGCGGATCTGGTTCAGATGTCCAGTTGCCAACCTTGGCCACTACCATTAAGGCCAGACCTTCTGTCTCAAGGTCCGTTTTTCCATCAGGATCTGAAATCATTAAATTTGAAGGTATGGAAATTGAACGCCTAGTGCTTAGTCATAGAGGTTTCTCTGACTCAGTGATTAATACTATGTTACAGGCTCATAAATCTGTTTCTAGAAAGATTTATTATTGAGTTTGGAAGACTTATATTTCATGGTGTTCTTTTCATAAATTCTCCTGGCATTCTTTTAGAATTCCTAGAATTTTGCAGTTTATTCAGGATGGTTTAGATAAGGATTTGTCTGCAAGTTCCTTGAAGGGACAAATCTCTGCTCTTTCTGTCTTATTTCACAGAAAGATTGCTAAGCTTCCTGATATTCACTGTTTTGTACAGGCTTTGGTTCATATCAAGCCTGTCATTAAATCAATCTCTCCTCCTTGGAGTCTTAATTTGGTTTTGAAGGCTTTACAGGCTCCTCCATTTGAGCCTATGCCTTCTTTGAATATTAAACTACTTTCTTGGAAAGTGTTGTTCCTTTTGGCCATCTCTTCCGCTAGAACAGTTTCTGAATTATCTGCCCTTTCTTGTGAATCTCCTTTTCTGATTTTTCATCAGGATAAGACGATTTTGCGAGCTTCATTTAAATTCTTACCTAAGGTTGTGAATTCTAACAACATTAATAGAGAAATTGTTGTCCCTTCCTTGTGTCCTAATCCTAAGAGTTCTTTGGAGAGATCCTTACATTCTTTGGATGTGGTAAGAGCTTTGAAATATTATGTTGAAGCTACTAAAGATTTCAGGAAGACTTCTAGCCTATTTGTTATCTTCAGAAGGCTTCTGTCGTTTCCTTGGCATCGTGGCTAAAGCTTTTGATTCATCAAGCTTATTTGGAGTCGGGTCAAGCCCGCCTCAGAGAATTACAGCTTATTCTACTAGATCAGTCTCCACTTTGAGGGCTTTTAAGAATGAAACTTCAGTTGATCATATTTGTAAAGCAGCAATTTGGTCTTCTTTGCATACATTTACTAAATTCTACCGTTTTGATGTATTCGCTTCTTCGGAAGCAGTTTTTTGGTAGAAAAGTTCTTCAGGCAGCTGTATCAGTTTGATTCTTCTGCTTATATTTTAAGTTTTTCCTTTCATTCATGAGAATAAATTTATATTTTGGGTTGTGGATTAATTTTTTTTCAGTGAAAAATGGCTGTTTTTATTTTTATCCCTCCCTCTCTAGTGACTCTTGCGTGGAGTTCCACATCTTGGGTATTGCTATCCCATATGTCACTAGCTCATGGACTCTTGCCAATTACATGAAAGAAAACATAATTTATGTAAGAACTTACCTGATAAATTAATTTCTTTCATATTGGCAAGAGTCAATGAAGCCCACCCTTTTTATGGTGGTTATGATTTTTTTGTATAAAGTACAATTATTTCCAAATTCCTTTGTTGATGCTTTTTTCTCCTTTCTTTATCACCCCACTACTTGGCTATTTGTTAAACTGAATTGTGGGTGTGGTGAGGAGTGTATTTATAAGCATTTTTAGGTTTGTCACTTTGCCGCTCCTGTTAGGATTGTATATCGCAAACGTCACTAGCTTATGGACTCTTGCCAATATGAAAGAAATGAATTTATCAGGTAAGTTCTTACATAAATTATGTTTTCTCCTCCTTAGAATCCTAATCTGGTGTTAAGGGTATTGCAGGTTCTATTTGTTATCTTCAGAAGGCTTCTGTCGTTTCCTTGGCATCGTGGCTAAAGCTTTTGATTCATCAAGCTTATTTGGAGTCGGGTCAAGCCCGCCTCAGAGAATTACAGCTTATTCTACTAGATCAGTCTCCACTTTGAGGGCTTTTAAGAATGAAACTTCAGTTGATCATATTTGTAAAGCAGCAATTTGGTCTTCTTTGCATACATTTACTAAATTCTACCGTTTTGATGTATTCGCTTCTTCGGAAGCAGTTTTTTGGTAGAAAAGTTCTTCAGGCAGCTGTATCAGTTTGATTCTTCTGCTTATATTTTAAGTTTTTCCTTTCATTCATGAGAATAAATTTATATTTTGGGTTGTGGATTAATTTTTTTTCAGTGAAAAATGGCTGTTTTTATTTTTATCCCTCCCTCTCTAGTGACTCTTGCGTGGAGTTCCACATCTTGGGTATTGCTATCCCATATGTCACTAGCTCATGGACTCTTGCCAATTACATGAAAGAAAACATAATTTATGTAACCTGCTAAATTCATTTCTTTCATATTGGCAAGAGTCAATGAAGCCCACCCTTTTTATGGTGGTTATGATTTTTTTGTATAAAGTACAATTATTTCCAAATTCCTTTGTTGATGCTTTTTTCTCCTTTCTTTATCACCCCACTACTTGGCTATTTGTTAAACTGAATTGTGGGTGTGGTGAGGAGTGTATTTATAGGCATTTTTAGGTTTGGGAAACTTTGCCCCTCCTGGTAGGATTGTATATCGCATACGTCACTAGCTTATGGACTCTTGCCAATATGAAAGAAATGAATTTATCAGGTAAGTTCTTACATAAATTATGTTTTCTCCTCCTTAGAATCCTAATCTGGTGTTAAGGGTATTGCAGGTTCTTCCGTTTGAATCTATGCATAGACTGGACATTTCTTTTGGCTATTTGGTCTGCTAGAAATGTTTCTGAGTTATCTGCTCTTTCTTGTGAACCTCCCTATCTGATGTTACATCATGATTAGGCTGTTTTTTGTCTTTTTATATGTGCATAAGAGATATTGTTGTTCCTTCTTTGTGTCCTAACCCTAAGAATGCTTCTGCGATCTTTGCATTACCTGGATGTTGTTTGGGTATTGAAATATTTCATTTATGCTTCTAAGGTTTTTAGACAAACTTTCAGTTTGTTGGTTCTTTTTTCTGGTTTCTAGGAAGGGTCAGAAGGCTTCTGCTGTTTTTTTAGCCTCTTGGTTAAAGTTTTTCAAAGCTTTTTTGGAGGTCAGCCTCTGCCACAGCAGATTACTGCTAATTCTTCTAGGTCAGTTGCAACTTCTTGGACTTTCATTAATGAGGCTTCAGTTGGTCTAATTTGCAAGGCAGTTTTGCATATTTTTTCTAAATTCTCATTTTGTTGTTTTGCTATATATATATATATAGGTATGTGTGAGGTGGGAGAGGTTTTATAGAGCTCTTAGGATTTGGGACTGTTTGCCTCCTAGTGCTAGTGAAGGGTAATTTCCATGAACAATGGATTGTGGACTCTCACCACCATGAAATAAATTAATTTATCAGGTACGTATAAATTATATTTTGTGTATAATATATTCTTAGGGATAAACACTTAATAAAGAGAAAAAAAATTCATATATTATAGACAGACATTTTGTTTAACCTTTTCCCGACGTTAGGGCGTTCCATGCCGCCCTAACTGCACTGGGCTTTAGCACCGTTAGGATGGCATGGGACGTCCTAGCCGTTTGGCTGTACTGAAGCCAACGTCGCTTCCAGGATGGGATCGGGACATGGTAGGCAATACTTGTGTTGTAGGCTCACCTACCTGACACGATCCCATCACTGAAATCTCACGATTTTTGTTCTGATGTAGACAAATCAAATCAGTCACAAAATTGTTAAAGTTACAATATTTTGAAAACATTCATGTTTTGAAACCATAAACAGACTTTGCTTTTTAAGCTGTTGGGAAGCACGTGTATTACAAGTTGAAAGTAAAAAGATTTTGCACAAACGCTAACCCAACGTGCACAAGAAGTCGAACTTAGAATATCATGACCGCGTTAATGTATTCGCCCATAAACTTCAATGGAGCGCGAAAAGTAAAAAATAAAAACAAAAGTGGAAAAAACACCCAGCAAGTTACGCAAACCTGATTGCGTTTTCTCAAGTACGCTAACCCAACAAAAAATATGAATATTTCACATTCCAATGTTCTTCACATAGCAGAGTATGTTCTATTTGTTCTTAAATACACACACACACACACACACACACATATATATATATATATATATATATATAGTTTTCCAAGATATATCCCAGAGCACAAAGCAAGCTTACACAGGTAAGTAACAAATAGAACAGCCTTTAATCAAATGGTAATACGAATTAGCCTGTTGCCAAATGTTTCAGCTCACACAGGAGCTTTTCTCAGTGGAGGCCCAAATAGACATAAAGTGCAAAGCAACAAAAACATACTTATATACCCTCTAAAACTAATTAAACAAACCTGTGTGTAGTTACCACCAGAGCATACAGAGCGTGCATGATGCGTCTCTAAAACACGCCCTTCATGGCCTGCACCTAGTGATGATGTTTTCACAGCGAGCCATCATTACCGGAGCAACATGTAAACAACATAGACCCATAGTAGTCTGTGCTGTTACATCACTAAGCCACGCCCACATGGGCATGCCCAACTGTAGCATACACCAGATCAGCCCATATTACCATGGACACAGCTCCATAAACAGCAAACGATAGACAGCATCAGACTGAATGGTCTGGGGATAACAATTAAACTTAACAAGCTATTATCTACATATATTTAATAGTATACAAACAGGCTGCAAAAGATGTATGGCTTATGTACTCATTTGTAGTCTAATAAAATTTTAAAGCACAGATTAATTATTACCATTAAATATATACTATACATTCTATGTGATTTGTTATAAATAACTAGAACTGTTCTGGCAATTTATACATCACTGTATCAATACCAAATAATGCCAAAAACATCTAGATTAGCAGCATATCAAAATATTTCATGTCCCAGGAAGTAGGTAGAAAATATGCTCATAGTAGCATAGAGGTACTGAGGACTCGGATACCCGTAACAGTCCATATTATAGGGAAGCTTCAAAGTGTATTATAATGATTTCAGTAGAAGAGGTTCAGGAGTTCTACGGAGGTGTGCTAGTGAATAGAAGATTAGTAAGACAGTCTGGCAGCACTCCCAAGAAGTCGAGATGATAAATTAATCCTTTAAAAGCAGGAAGGAAGAGAGGCGCCACATAGGGTAATATGGTACGGTCACTGAGCCCAAACCAAATGGCAGGAAGACCACCAAAGGAAAGCTTCTCACAAACGGGGCAGCACAACTGGAGTGCCTCTCTGAGCAGCATGGGACCAAATTAGTCGCCCGAAAGACTTTCAGCAGAAGCTCTCACACGCCAGCCTCAGGTCACGTGAAGCGGAGCACCAATCGCCACCACGGGAAATCCTCCAAAGGTAATCAGAGCCCAGGTGTTTGTGGATGTTTCAAGCCGGTGGAGCGGGGTCAAATAGTAATGGCCAAGCAGTTGCAAAGAGCAATTAAAACAGAGCCAGTAATAATAAAAAAGAGTGGGTTTATTAAACACACTGCATATCCAGCAACGCATTTCTCAGCAAATACAATGCCGGTTCATCAGGCTGTGAGAAGACATAAAAATTACTTGCTCTATATATACGATGAATGCACCAATCAAAGACCCGTGTCTCCACACACCCCTCTAACATCATCATCATTAATGACTAATAAAATACCCCTAATAGGTGGAGTAATAACGACGGGTGTAAGGTCTGACACCGCTCAGTGATAGGATAAATACAGTAGGTGCAAGCCCTACTGATATTAAAACTAAAATACAATATGCACTAAAATACAATAGTAATATATAAAATGGAAACCTAATCGGCGCATAACATTAGTAACACATAACATTAGCCCTACTGATATTAAAAATAAAATACAATATGTACTAAAAGGAAAACCTAATCGGCTTGTAACATTAGTATCACATCACATTAGCCCTACTCATATTAAAAAAATACTCCATATACACTTTTACCAATGCACAAGAGTAACAGTGTATATGGAGTATTTCTGGGAAAAAGTAAGCAGGGAATCTTGCCTAGATGTGCTAATTTTCTATGCAAATATTTGTATTGATTTTATATATATATATATATATAAAGCCAAAAGGTCCAATCTCTCTGGAATTTTTATAGTGGGTTATTCAAATGTGACGTTGTTACGTATCGGGGAACTTATCCCCCTTCTTCAGACAAAGAAAAAGTGCAAACAACCAAACTTATATATTGTAAAAATAACCTCCACCCTCTCAGGATATGGACTTACAAGAAATGACCTCATCTTGGTTACCATGGTGAGATAGTAAATAAACAGTATAAAGTTTCCATATAAACATTTGCATGTATATCAAAATCTACATTGAGTATTCAAATATAATATGTCATGGTACCTATAACCGCAAAGTGATCTTATGTAGTAAGTAAATAATGATCCATACTAATCGTACCTCCATATGTGGTGAATGGAAAAACCTCCCCATATCTGGTTGAAGAAATCGATGTGTATAAATATTTTAATACTGACATTTTAACTGCATTAGGCTATCATGTCACACTTACTCAATTTAATGTAGCTTTAGAGCTATGTTCAAATTGTCACCTATCCTAGTGGATTGTTTATATCTTTGTGCCGTAATGTGGATGTGTAAAAACATGAGGCGCCTACATCATTTCAAGGAATTCCCAATTGAGGGGAGTATTCTTGAGACTCTATCTCATTGGATATTGCTGATTCACCGATCGCAAATAATGTTACAGGAATCTAGTGTGTGATTAAATCCCAGTGGAAGGGGCGCAAAATAGTACACAATTAAATGGTGGTCATTAATAACCAACAAAAACAATCTACAATTTAAACAAGCTAATGTTATCTTATTAGATAAAAAAATATATCAATATATGGTTATCCTTATGCAAATCCCTTTTGGAATCAATAGGAAAGAAAATGTCTTTTTGAATTAGGCTGATAGCTGGTGGTGGCTGCCTCCTCTTCACCGGATGGTCCAGGTAAAAACTAAGAAAAATAGAAAACAACAGAGGGGCGCCTCATGTGTAGTATTGTCTGGATAAAGACATAGAAAGTGTAACAGAATAGCCAAATGAGTACTCACATATTCCAGGAGCACACTTATGTGCTGGTAGGGGCAGGCTGTAGATTTAGGTGGGTGTAACAGCTCACCCGTTCAGGGATGCTTCCAATGCTGTGGTGCTGCAACAGGTGTGATAAAACAAACAAAGAGCACTATATGTGCAGACCATTAAAGATGAAACATAGGTGTGTGCTTGATACTATAAAGTGGGTACTCACATACTCCAAAAGCACACCAATGTGCTGGTAGAAACAGGCTGCAGATTTAGGCAGGTGTGGCAGCTCACCCAAGCAAACAATCTTTTTGATATTGGTGCAGTAAGAACAAAGGCAGGCTTAATGCTTCTCAGTAGTTGTGCCCAAAGTACATGATATCCCTTTTCAGGGATTGTAGGCAGAAGGTAGGAAATGAGATCCACTCCAAAAATAAAAGTTGCAAATATTTATTAAAAACAAAAAGTTAAAAACAACACAAAGGTCGTTATAAAAAGTGGATTACAGGGTCACCCAGTTGGCCCCAATAATTGCAACGCGTTTCTCGGTTAGCAAACCGTTTCATCAGGCATATCAAACTCTTTCCTACCTCTGCCTTTTAAACCCTGCTAACAAACAATTGCATCCATTGTAAGGGGTGTGTTCCTAATTGATTCTCACCTGTGTGAACTGTCAGATGTCTCTGAGGCTAATTTGTTAACAGAAAAAATGTGCTTTACAAAGTGAAATTTTAAAGTGTTAACCTTTTGTGTATACAAGATTGTGCATTCATGTGTGGCACATAAAAAGAAAAAAAGTATAATGAATAATTGATATATTCCTGTAATGTTCATGATGAGTGATATGATAATCCCTTCTCAATTGATATACACAGAAATATCTGTAGTGAACAGCTGCGGGAAAAGCCGTTGTGTATATGTGTTTCAGCTAATGTTGGATTTCATTGGTGGATCGATTTTGTCATTGCTTATATTTTGCTCAATAACAAACTAGATAGAAACTCCCTAGCTCGTCTAAGTCTTATAATGTTTTTAGTAAGTTTAGCTACAAATGGAAGATCTGTCGTATTATAAGATGTGGATCATAGGAGGATTAGTCAAAAGTCTCCATATGTCAATGATCACATATAAAACAATGCCAAATATGAGCGCTCATCTAGTGTGCTCATTTGTTTCTATTTGTACTGTGAGTTTACATTATGGTAATTAAAAGCTTGTGTGTTCGTTAACGGCAGAATACCAACAAGTAAAACATATGACTGGACAAGGGTTGTGTCGACCAATGACGAGCTGTCTATGAAAGTTTATTTAGCAAGCTGATTAAAAGCCCGTTTCTCCTAGGTTCATTGGGATGTTTTGTGTAGCAACTAATGTCAACACCCTATATTAAATCAAATGTCTGAATAGTTGCGCCCCGATGTAAAGGGTACAGATGTAAAATATCATAAACTTGTGGGAAGTGAAAATATATTAAAATACCTATTTGTAATATGACTGTAAATAAGAAGAAATAAACTCGAAACTAAACAAAGTGATCCTGATGGATATCTAATGTGAAAATTTATGTCCTTGTGACCGCAAAGCAGCATTAAATAATTAAACATATCTACCTTAAATAATAACAATTAAGAAGGGCTGCAAATGGGAGATAGAAATGTGAATGGTGTATTACTATAGTGGGGTGTAAATAAATGATTATAAACGTGGTGACGTGCATAGATGTATAAGTAGTCTTGCATGAAGAAACTGTCTGTGTAGTAGAAGCCTAACAAAATAAGTGGAGATTAACTCCTATGTAGTGCAACGAACCTAAAGTGGGGATGTGATGGATCTAGTATTGACCTTAGGTGGAAACTATCCTAGTACTAACTACAATGGGAAATTGTGATAATAGCCTGAAAGTGATAACTATCCTAATAATAGATAGATGTGATAAAAAATAATAAATAATAAATAATAATTTGATTATATATAGCAAGAAAGTGGATATACTACACAGGTGTAGGTATGGCTGTAATAGTTTGAGAATGCTATATATTGTGTCATTTGTGACTTAGTTGGCCCTAAAAAAGGAATATTAATATAAAAAAGGACCATCAATATAAAAAAGAAGATTAGGAATAAGTCCTACGTGTGTATTTGTCTGAGTGTTTGGATGACCTATTTCCTTCAGAACTGGAATATGTCGAGATAACAAAAAACAAGCGGGCTAGTGATCAGGGGACATATGTGCAATCTAAAAAGCCGCCAGATCTAATACTTTGTTTAGGCCAGAGGGAAAAAGGGACTGGAACTTAAAGATCCAGTATGTCTCTCTCTGGCGCAAACGAGTATATCTATTAATTCCTATTTTTGATGGAATGAATTCCAGTGGAGTGATGCAAAAAGTGTGATGATGTCCTTGATGTTTAACAGTGCTATGGCGCGATATGCTATGTTTAAGTGATTGTTTTCTGATGTTTCTTAGATGCTCACTCCATCTTGTACGTATCCTCCTGCAGGTGCGGCCCAAGTATTGCAGGCCACACCTGCAGGTAAGGACATAAATGACATACTCAGTACTACAGTCAATCCTATTTTTAATAGAAAATATTTCTCCTGTTGTGTGGCATTTCACGGAAGTATGTCCATGAGTAATGAAGCTGCACATATGGCATCTTGGCTTGTTACATCTATAGGCTCCCGGTTTCACTTTCCTATCGATAAATGATGTACAGTTGTGTATATGATTTCTCTTGGATATTACTATTTTACTGGGTGATAGTTTTTGCTTAAGAGTTGGTGCTCTTCGAACTACCACTTGTGGGGTATTATTAATATTGTTCTTTAGAATGGGGTCTTTGAGAAGTATTGGCCAATGTTTATTTAAAGTTTTTTTTAATAAAACTGTGTTTGGAATTGAATTGGGTAAAAAAAAGAGGATCTTTCAGGTTAGTATTGTCTCGTTTGGTAGGGCCTTCCAATTTTGCGGTAAGGATAGTGCTTCTTTCCTCATTTTTTGCTCTTAAAAAGCTGTCTTCTATTAATGTAATGGGATAACCCTTTTCTCTAAATCTATTGAAGAGGACCTCTGATTGTTGTTCATAGAGGGTGAGTGTGCTACAGTTTCTTCTTATGCGTCTAAATTGACTGTAGGGGATGTTGGTCTTCCAGCTATTTAGATGGTTACTTGCAAAATGTAGAAAGTTATTGCTGTCTACTTCTTTAAAATAGGTGGAAGACACAACATCTCCCACTTCATTCCAACCCAAACAGACATCCAAAAACTCAATCTGTTCTATCTGTAAATTATATGAAAAAGATAAACCCAAATTATTGGAATTTAGATGATTGGTGAATGAAATGGCCTCATCTCTTGAACCACCCCAGATGAAGATGAGGTCATCTATATAGCGGCCATAGAATACCAGATTTGCCTACCAGTTTGTATTGTAAATATATTTCTCTTCAAACATACCCATAAAGAGGTTAACAAAACTGGGGGCAAACCTGGTACCCATGGCCGTACCCTTGACTTGTAGATAGTAATCATCGAGGAATTGGAAATAATTGTGTTTTAAAATATGTTTTATGCAGGTAAGAATGAACTCTTGTTGTGATAGGGGAAGATAAATGTCATTATCTAGATAGCCTCTTATGGCATTTATTCCCAATGTGTGGTCAATATTGGAGTAAAGTGCCCCAACATCACAGGTGAGCCAGAGGGATGATTCACCTCTTTTGACATTCTGTAATTTATTGAGTAAGTCTGTGGTATCTTTAATATAAGATGGTAACTTAGTTACATACTTTTGTAATAGTAGATCAATATATTCTGATAGTCAATCAGTGAGACTATTGATCCCTGAAATTATAGGTCTACCTGGGGGTTGGGTCCAATTTTAATGGTTTTTGGGTAAGTGGTAGTAAAAGGGAATGCTTGGATGATCCGGTAAGAGGTATTGTTTCTCTTTTTTATTTAAGATCCCTTTATGAAAACCATCTAGTTTTACATTTTTAAGGTTGTCTAATTTTTTGTAGTATTCAGTATCTAATACTATGAGTTTGGCTTCAGCAATATAATCTGGATAGTCCTGTAGGACTATCCCTCCGCCTTTGTCTGCTTGGCGTATGATCAGGTTTTTGTTGGCCATTAAATTGTTCAGAGCTTTTTGTTCATTAGGCCACATTCTAATGTGTTGTGAATTTGTTCTATTTTTTTTAAAAAAATTGTGTTTTGTTTCTGGGATCATCCAACACTAACTGCTGAAAGAGATCTATGTAGGATCCCTCCTCTCTAGGGGGATTGAAAGTAGATGGTGGCGCAAGATTAGTGTGTATGATCTGTTCAAATAGATCATTTGTTAGATCTGAAGGATCTGCATAGACAATTTGAGTTAAATTTCTGGGGTTCATTTCGTCTGTTAATATCGGTGTGCCATCTAATTTGTGTTTTCTTAATTGTTTGGCAGCAAAATATCTTTGGAATGAAAGTTTTCTAGTAAAAGAATTGATTTCTACAAACAAACTAAATATGTTGGGTTGGTTTGGAGGACAAAATGACAAGCCTCTACCTAAAATTCTAATTTCATCATCTGACAATGTGTAAGATGAGATTAGTTTCTGTAGCTTTGTTTTTTTGAGGGTGTTCCCTCTCCCTCTACTCCCTCGTTTGGGAATGACCTTTTTTTGTGGTTTATTTGTACTTTCGTTTTGTCCCACAGGGGGGCTAATGGTCTCTCCCCTAAAAAATGGTTCCAGACGGAGGTGGAGGGTCTTTCTTGTCGCATGTGGGGCTGGTCAGTTTGTCTATTTGTTAAGTTGTCATTGTCATTTGATAGTACGTGGAATCTATTTTGTGTAGGGGTTTCATAGTAATCTGAGGGAGCATCAGTATGTCTTTTATTGTGCTCCCACTGATTGTCATTGTCCTGTCCAAAAATGGTTCTGGTGGAATGTCTGTTGTGATGTTCTGAATGTTGATATTCATTTTGTCTGGTTTGTGATGCATGATATGTCCCATTATTATGGCTATAGTTGCATGGCATTCTATTTTCATATTGATGAGTTCTTGTTTTCCAATGTTGTTGAACTGTCTGTTTATTGTGATGTGTATTGTTGGAGGGATATTCATGTGGTCCCCAATTATTATTTCTATAGCCAGGACTAGCATTGTTCCCATAATGATTAGGTGTCTGAAATCTGTTAGAGTTTTGCCTATCAGGATGATAATGATTCTGATGAGAATTTCCTAGATTCTTAGGAGTCCAATTCTGACCGTTGGTCGAATGGTTTTTCCTCCTATTGTTTTTATTCTGTACTATTTTCCAATCAGAATATTTATTGGCAGTGGTTACTGTGTCACTTTTTTTATTGTATGTATACACAATTCCTTTATTGTAATCTTCCTCATCTCTAGCTAATTTGGAATTTTTCCTCTCAATCAGTTCCCTCTGGTAGTCATCAGACGATTTTATAGTTTGGCTATTGAGTCTGGAGTATTCAGAATGTCCCTTTAATTTATCAAGCTCATTATGGACTTTTTCAAGTTCTTTAGCCGTATCATCTACCAATTGTTGTCTGTGACTAATCAGGAGGTCAATGAGTTGAAAGGAACAATTATCCAAAATAGAAAACCATTTACTTAGAAGTGTATCGTCATTTTTAAAGGAACAATTTTTGAACACCCTTAGACCTCTAGGGACCTGTTTTTTATCTTTGTATTTTTTAAGGGTCTCTAAGTCCCACCAATGCCTATTCTCGGTTTTTAATAACCCTTCTAATGTTGAAAATAGACCTTCTATAGAAGTGTCTGTAGATGAAAGATCTGAACCTTGATTATAACTGTTTTCCTGAGATGTCCTTCTAGTGGACCTTTCTAATACTGATAACATAATAAAGGAAATGTGCAACTCCCCTCTATATCTGACTGAGATAAAACAAGAATCTAGTGTGTGATTAAATCACAATGGAAGGGGCGCAAAATAGTACACAATTAAATGGTGGTCATTAATAACCAACAAAAACAATCTACAATTTAAACAAGCTAATGTTATCTTATTAGATAAAAAAAATATATCAATATATGGTTATCCTTATGCAAATCCCTTTTGGAATCAATAGGAAAGAAAATGTATTTTTGAATTAGGCTGATAGCTGGTGGTGGCTGCCTCCTCTTCACCGGAGGGTCCAGGTAAAAACTAAGAAAAATAGAAAACAACAGAGGGGCGCCTCATGTGTAGTATTGTCTGGATAAAGACATAGAAAGTGTAACAGAATAGCCAAATGAGTACTCACATACTCCAGGAGCACACTTATATGCTGGTAGGGGCAGGCTGTAGATTTAGGTGGGTGTAACAGCTCACCCGTTCAGGGATGCTTCCAATGCTATGGTGCTGCAACAGGTGTGATAAAACAAACAAAGAGCACTATATGTGCAGACCATTAAAGATGAAACATAGGTGTGTGCTTGATAGTATAAAGTGGGTACTCACATACTCCAAAAGCACACCAATGTGCTGGTAGAAACAGGCTGCAGATTTAGGCAGGTGTGGCAGCTCACCCAAGCAAACAATCTTTTTGGTATTTGCTACCCAAAACATCCCAATGAACCTATGAGAAACGGGCTTTTAATCAGCTTGCTAAATAAACTTTCATAGACAGCTCGTCATTGGTCGACTAGTACACACCCCTTGTCCAGTCATATGTTTTACTTGTTGGTATTCTGCCGTTACCGAACACACAAGCTTTTATATTTTATTTATTTTTTTGCTCAATAACAAACTAGATAGAAACTCCCTAGCTCGTCTAAGTCTTATAATGTTTTTAGTAAGTTTAGCTACAAATGGAAGATCTGTCGTATTATAAGATGTGGATCGTAGGAGGATTAGTCAAAAGCCTCCATATGTCAATGATCACATGTAAAACAATGCCAAATATGAGCGCTCATCTAGTGTGCTCATTTGTTTCTATTTGTACTGTGAGTTTACATTATGGTAATTAAAAGCTTGTGTGTTCTGTAACGGCAGAATACCAACAAGTAAAACATATGACTGGACAAGGGGTGTGTACTAGTCGACCAATGACGAGCTGTCTATGAAAGTTTATTTAGCAAGCTGATTAAAAGCCCATTTCTCATAGGTTCATTGGGATGTTTTGTGTAGCAAATACCAATAAGATTGTTTGCTTGGGTGAGCTGCCACACCTGCCTAAATCTGCAGCCTGTTTCTACCAGCACATTGGTGTGCTTTTGGAGTATGTGAGTACCCACTTTATTCTATCAAGCACACACCTATGTTTCATCTTTAATGGTCTGCACATATAGTGCTCTTTGTTTGTTTTATCACACCTGTTGCAGCACCACAGCATTGGAAGCATCCCTGAACGGGTGAGCTGTTACACCCACCTAAATCTACATCCTGCCCCTACCAGCACATAAGTGTGCTCCTTGAGTATGTGAGTTCTCATTTGGCTATTCTGTTACACTTTCTATGTCTTTATCCAGACAATACTACACATGAGGCGCCCCTCTGTTGTTTTCTATTTTTCTTAGTTTTTACCTGGACCATCCGGTGAAGAGGAGGCAGCCACCACCAGCTATCAGCCTAATTCAAAAAGACATTTTCTTTCCTATTGATTCCAAAAGGGATTTGCATAACGATAACCATATATTGATATATTTTTTTATCTAATAAGATAACATTAGCTTGTTTAAATTGTAGATTGTTTTTGTTGGTTATTAATGACCACCATTTAATTGTGTACTATTTTGCGCCCCTTCCACTGTGATTTAATCACACAGTAGATTCTTGTTTTATCTCAGTCAGATATAGAGGGGAGTTGCACATTTCCTTTATTATGTTATCGGTATTAGAAAGGTCCACTAGAAGGACATCTCAGGAAAACAGTTATAATCAAGGTTCTGATCTTTCATCTATAGACACTTCTATAGAAGGTCTATTTTCAACATTAGAAGGGTTATTAAAAACTGAGAATAGGCATTGGTGGGACTTAGATACCCTTAAAAAATACAAAGATAAAAAACAGATCCCTAGAGGTCTAAGGGTGTTCAAAAATTGTTCATTTAAAAATGATGATACACTTCTAAGTAAATGGTTTTCTATTTTGGATAATTGTTCCTTTCAACTCATTGACCTCCTGATTAGTCACAGACAACAATTGGTAGATGATACGGCTAAAGAACTTGAAAAAGTCCATAATGAGCTTGATAAATTAAAGGGACATTCTGAATACTCCAGACTCAATAGCCAAACTATAAAATCGTCTGATGACTACCAGAGGGAACTGATTGAGAGGAAAAATTCCAAATTAGCTAGAGATGAGGAAGATTACAATAAAGGAATTGTGTATACATACAATAAAAAAAGTGACACAGTAACCACTGACAATAAATATTCTGATTGGAAAATAGTACAGAATAAAAACAATAGGAGGAAAAACCATTCGACCAATGGTCAGAATTGGACTCCTAAGAATCTAGGAAATTCTCATCAGAATCATTATCATCCTGATAGGCAAAACTCTAACAGATTTCAGACACCTAATCATTATGGGAACAATGCTAGTCCTGGCTATAGAAATAATAATTGGGGACCACATGAATATCCATCCAACAATACACATCACAATAAACAGACAGTTCAACAACATTGGAAAACAAGAACTCATCAATATGAAAATAGAATGCCACACAACTATAGCCATAATAATGGGACATATCATGCATCACAAACCAGACAAAATGAATATCTACATTCATAACATCACAACAGACATTCCACCAGAACCAATTTTGGACAGGACAATGACAATCTCCGTTGGGAACCATTTTTTAGGGGAGAGACCATTAGCCCCCCTGTGGGACAAAACGAAAGTACAAATAAACCACAAAAAAAGGTCATTCCCAAACGAGGGAGGAGAGGGAGAGGGAACACCCTAAAAAAAACAAAGCTACAGAAACTAAAAGAAGGGATTTTTAATCTCTCATTTTACACATTGTCAGATGATGAAATTAGAATATTAGGTAGAGGCTTGTCATTTTGTCCTCCAAACCAACCCAACATATTTAGTTTGTTTGTAGATATCAATTCTTTTACTAGAAAACTTTCATTACAAAGATATTTCGCTGCCAAACAATTAAGAAAACACAAATTAGATGGCACACTGATATTAACAGACGAAATGAACCCCAGAAATGTAACTCAAATTGTCTATGCAGATCCTTCAGATCTAACAAATGATCTATTTGAACAGATCATACACACTAATCTTGCACCACCATCTACTTTCAATCCCCCTAGAGAGGAGGGATCCTACATAGATCTCTTTCAGCAGTTAGTGTTGGACGATTTTAATAAACTATCCCAGAAACAAAACACAATAAAAAAAAAAAAATAGAACAAATTCACAACACATTAGAATGTGGCCTAATGAGCAAAAAGCTCTGAACAATTTAATGGCCAACAAAAACCTGATCATACGCCAAGCAGACAAAGGCGGAGGGATAGTCCTACAGGACTATCCAGATTATATTGCTGAAGCCAAATGCATAGTATTAGATACTGAATACTACAAAAAATTAGACAATGACCCAACAATAAAATTTAGCATAACCCTTAAAAATTTAATACTAGATGTTTTTCATAAAGGGATCTTAAATAAAAAAGAGAAACAATACCTCTTACCGGATCATCCAAGCATTCCCTTTTACTACCACTTACCTAAAATCCATAAAAATCGGACCCAACCCCCAGGTAGAACTATCATTTCAGGGATCAATAGTCTCACTGATCGACTATCAAAATATATTGATCTACTATTACAAAAGTATGTAACTAAGTTACCATCTTATATTAAAGATACCACAGACTTACTCAATAAATTACAGAATGTCAAAAGAGGTGAATCATCCCTCTGGCTCACCTGTGATGTTGGGGCACTTTACTCCAATATTGACTACACATTGGGAATAAATGCCATAAGAGGCTATCTAGATAATGACATTTATCTTCCCCTATCACAACAAGAGTTCATTCTTGCATAAAACATATTTTAAAACACAATTATTTCCAATTCCTCGATGACTACTATCTACAAGTCAAAGGTACGGCCATGGGTACCAGCTTTGCCCCCAGTTTTGCTAACCTCTTTATGGGTATGTTTGAAGAGAAATATATTTACAATACAAACTGGGAGGCAAACCTGGTATTCTATGGCCGCTATATAGATGACCTCATCTTCATCTTGGGGGGGTGGGTTCAAGAGATGAGGCCATTTCATTCACCAATTATCTAAATTCCAATAATTTGGGTTTATCTTTTTCATATAATTTACAGATAGAACAGATTGAGTTTTTGGATGTCTGTTTGGGTTGGAATGAAGTGGGGGATGTTGTGTCTTCCACCTATTTTAAAGAAGTAGACAGCAATAACTTTCTACATTTTGCAAGTAACCATCTAAATAGCTGGAAGACCAACATCCCCTACAGTCAATTTAGACGCATAAGAAGAAACTGTAGCACGCTCACCCTCTATGAACAACAATCAGAGGTCCTCTTCAATAGATTTAGAGAAAAGGGTTATCCCATTACATTAATAGAAGACAGCTTTTTAAGGGCAAAAAATGAGGATAGAAGCACTATCCTTACCACAAAATTGGAAGGCCCTACCAAACGAGACAATACTAACCTGAAATATCCTCTTTTTATTACCCAATTCAATTCCAGACACAGTTTTTTTTTTTGTTTTTTGTTTTTTAAGATTTTATTTATTAATAATAAACATGTTACACAGACATAAAGAGAAGCATTTCTTGCTAAATATCCAATAAACGTTACCATTTTAACTTTTAACATAGCCACTTCATAAAATCTAGAAGCCCTTCACCATACCTACGTGAATCCACCACCAAGTGTTAGAAATCTTCTAAAACTCCCCACTCTCCCCTCAGTCTGGAAGCTAATATTATTTCAGTATGAGCAAAGGGTTTTATGACTTGATTTTGTACTGAAATTTCTAAGGTTATAATATATGGTTTCCATTTTTTTAGAAAGCCCTCTAATCTATTTAAAACATCTGATTTAACATCCTGTTGTTCAACAAATAGTTGTTTTATTAATCTGTTTTTTAATTGTGAGATAGTGGGGGTAGTCTTAACTGTCCAAAGATCCAAGATACATTTACGGGCTTGCAAGATAATCATTGTTAAGAGCAGTTGGTTTTCAATTTTCGCTCTATCCCATCGTAAAAAACATATTTGAGGAGTTCCTAATTCAAGATCCATTTTAAAGCGTTGTTTGATCCAATATCGGACTTTTTGCCAAAAGGGATATATCTTGGGACAGGTTCAGAAATGATGCATAAAATTTGCATTCCTCCAACCACATTTTCTACAAACATTTATACTACTTGGATTCCATTTTGATAGCCTACGCGGAGTTATATAATCACGGTGTAACATTCTTGTCTGTGATTCTCTAAGGACCACAGACAAGGTTGCTCTCTTCGCTATTTGCAAACTGTCAATAATCCAGGCCTGTCCCAGATCCTCCCTAATATCTGTTTCCCATCTACCCAGTATTTTATCCATAACTATCAATTCTTCCCTATTATTCATCGTTTGATAGATTCCTGATAGTGAAAATGAACCTATTAAAAATTTCTTTTGAGGAAGATCAAAAAACGAAGGATCCCAAAATTGAGTGTTTTTCTCTATCATACTTGAGACATAATGCCGAGCTTGCAGAAAAGCAAAGAATTGCGTATTTGGAATAACAAATCTATTTTGTAATATGTGAAATGAATAAATCTTTTTACTTAAAGGGTCCACCATATCTCCTATCGTCTTCAGCCCTTTCGCTTCCCATGACCGAAACACTCCTGAGTCCATTCCTGCTGGAAAATAAATGTTATTTAAGAACGGAATGGATCTAGGCGATATCACCGGACCTTTTATAAGTTTATGAATTGAATGCCAGGCTCGAAGAGCATCCCCATAAAGTATATGCGACTGAATTTGTTTTGGAATGTCTTTATAAGAAATAAAGGGTAAAACCGAAAGATTCCATTCTCCCAATGCTGCTTTTTCCAAAGTTTTTTCACCGAAGTGATATGTATTTAATTGCCAATCTAATACTATTCGTGCCAATGCAGCCCAATTGTAAAGTTTAAAGTTGGGTAATCCAAGACCTCCCCTTGAATAGCTGGCATATAACTTCCCAAGAGCAATTTGAGACTTCTTTCCCTTCCAAAGGAACATTGCTATCGCTCGGTTTAAACGATTTAAATCGCTTTTTGTTATAAGACAAGGAAGCATCAGTAGGGGATATAAAATTTTAGGAAGCGCCACCATTTTTATCAATGCTATCTTTCCTGCTAGTGTAAGGGGGAGATTTTTCCAATGTTCTAAAAGCGAAATTACTTCCGAACAGTGCTCCATAATATTTAATTCATATATTAAATTAGGATTGCTTGGTATTTTTATACCCAGATAAGTAAGTGAAGAGTCAATTTCTTTAAAGGGATAATGAAAGCTATTATTTTTAATTTTATGCAGCCATAATATCTCTGACTTACCCGTATTAATTTTATAACCCGAGTAAGACCCAAATTCCGATATTAATTGTAAAATTTTAGAGATATGCAAGTTTGGATTTTCAACAAATAGCAACATATCATCTGCATACAGTGCCAGATGAATGGCCTCCCCCTTAATATTCATACCTGGAAAACTAGCTCGCAATTTTATAGCCAAGGGTTCCAAGGCCAGGTTAAAAAGAAGTGGCGAGAGCGGGCAGCCCTGTCTTGTTCCTCTTTGAAGAGATACTGTGGGAGAGAATACCCCATTAACTAAAATATGAGCAACCGGGTTATGATAAACATTACGAATTGATGTTAGAAAGTTGCCTGTTATTCCATAATTTTGCAATGAATAGAATAGGTAATCCCATTCGACTCTATCGAAGGCCTTCTCTGCGTCCAAGGACAGCAGGAAGGCCTCCGACAGAGCCCCAACCCCTTTCTCCCTTGAACGTAGCCAATAATGTGAAATTGCATGTAATACTCTCCTTAGATTTGTCACTGAGGTCCTACACTTCATAAAACCGGTTTGGTCAGTATGTACAAGGGTAGGCAATATCATCTTTAAACGCTCTGCCAGTACTTTCATAAATATTTTATAATCAGAATTAAGTAATGATATAGGTCTATAAGACTCTGGTAATGCCTGATCTTTCCCAACTTTTGGAATTAAAGAAATAAACGCACTAGTAAAATTTCGTTCTGGATGTTTCCCTTCAGTTGAGAAATCTTGATATAGCCTAGAAAGAACTGACGACACCTGATCTTTAAGTAATTTATAAAATTCAATGGGGAGTCCATCAGGGCCCCGCCGCTTTACTATTTGCTAATGATTTAATAGTCCTTTCAATTTCTTCCTTCGAGATAGGATTATTTAAAGTCTCCAATTGCTCCTGGGTAATTTGGGGTAATGTTACCGTTGCCCAAAAATCTTGGAGAGAGGAAACTGATGAATTTGCTTGTTTAGAATACAACTCCGTATAATACTCTGCAAATGCAGAGGCAATAGTCTTTGGGGATTTAAATATAGCATTCTTGTATCTAATGGCCGCAATATTTTTTCCTGTTGTCCGATTTTTGGTCAAAGAAGCCAAAAGTTTCCCTGATCTGTTTCCGAATCTATAATAATGACTATCTCTTTTTAATAATGTATTTACTGCTTGCTGTTTAAGATAGGCATCTAATTCTTCCTTACTCGCATGATATATTTCTCTAGTGCTAGCCGTGGACCTTATACAATAGGCTTGGTAATCAGACATGACTTTTTCCTGGAGTTGTTGGAGTTTCAGCCCTGCCTTTTTGCGTAGATTAGCATCATAGGCTAATATATTACCAGCTAGTACAGATTTAGCTGCCCCCCAGAAAACTCCTATGTTTCCAAGATGAGCAATATTGTCTGTGTAATAATCATTCCATGACTGTGCCAGAAATTTTTTAAAATTTTCAGACGTATATAAATAATATGGAAACCTTAATGTGTTCCTATTGCTATACTGATAGCCTACCAATAGAGATATTTCAATTGGAGCATGATCGGAGATAATTACGTTATGTATTTTATCCTTAGCTACCCTAGAGACCAAGGAGTTCGATACAAGAAATAAATCAATCCTAGAAAGAACTGGGACTGCTCTAGAGGCACAGGTATAATCTTTGCCATCCGGATTGCGAAGTCTCCAAATATCTACTAATTGGAGCACATCTTGGAATTTTTTAAAAATTCTCCCCTCAAATTTTCCCTTATTTTTGAGAGTAGACTTTTGTACATACCCAGGCATTCGATATCTATCACACGCAGGGTTTGGGGTCAGATTAAAATCACCCCCCATTACTATATCCAGACCTTGAAACGGCACTAGGGCTTGGAGGAGACCTGTCCAAAATCCCATATCTTTTTTATTGGGTGCATAAATATTACACAGGACCCATATCTTCCCCTTCGACTTTATCTGTAATATCAAATACCTACCCTCTGAATCTTTAATAGTTTTAACAATCTCAATCTGGAGTCGCTTACCGAAGAGGACTGCTATACCTCTACTTGCGTTTGTATAAGAGACATAAGTTATGGATCCCACCCAGTTTTTACATAATTTGTCATGTTCCTTATCCGATAAATGCGTCTCCTGCAAGAAAGCTATGTCTGTCTTAAGCCGCCGTAGATGAGAGAGTATCATTTGTCTTTTTATGGGAGAGTTAATACCCCCCACATTCCATGATATTAATTTAAGGGTCATCCTCTATTAAAAAATGCACCATATAAACCCTTGAAACAAAAGTAAAAAGAGAAACACAGAGAGGGGAGAAAAGGGAGGAGAAGAGAGAAAAAAAAAAAAAAAAAAAGATCCTAAGTGTGGAAAGATTATCCATAAGTGTTATAGACGTACATAAGGTGAAAAATTACATATCAATAAGAGCACGGTTATGACTAAACACCGTGCACGCAGGAAGTGCAAAAACATGAAGGGAGGGGATGAAGAGTAGTCCTTTAAGTGCCCGTAAAATTCCATGAGTGTTAAAAACCAATGTGAAAAAATTACATTCCTTATATAACGGTGTAAGATAACAGGGTGATAAATACTCAACCTGCATCTCGGATAAAAAATAAAAGTGCATAGAGTGAAGGTGACGCAAACAGAGAAAAAAAAAAAATCCCCATATAAATGAAATAAACCACAGCCAGAAGCAGAGATTGTTTTTTAAACCATGCCACTGGGAAACATAAATAAAATATTGACCAATTTTTATATAACTGGGGGGAAAAAAAAAAAAAAAAACACCATCCTATACAGATCCAGCATTAAATTTTCTTTTCCTCTATTACATTCCTTTTCTATAACCAAAACTGAGTTATCTAAACAAAGTAACCTAACAAAGATAATCCAACATAGCCAGATAGGGCCAATTACCCCATTTTCCAACAATTTTAATAAAAACATAAATTCAAAGCCTTGCCAACCTAATAGGAAAAGGGAAAAACAAAACATCAGACAAAAAATTAAAGTAAATATATTTCTACAAAATGGTCTTTGAGCTATGATCCAAAAATTCCTTAGCCTCATGAGGAGACTCAAAAAACCTTGGACCTTCAGATGTTAAAATTTTTAGTTTAGCTGGGTATAACAAGAAAGCTTTTATACCTTCCTTATTCAGAATAGTACACAATGGGGAAAACTCTTTTCGTTTTCTTGATAATTCCATTGAGTAATCCTGAAACATCAAAATCTTAGAATTCTCAAATATGAGAGGAGAGTTCTTTCTGTATGCTTGTAAAATGACAACTTTTGTTTGAAAATTTAACACTTTAACCATAATCTGTCTAGGCTGTACACGTGTATTCCCTTCTTGGTACTCTGGGCCAATCCTGTGGGCCCACTCTACACTACCTTTAAGAATACCTGCGGGCATTTTTAAAAGATTTGCGAGGGTATTTTCAACAAAATGTATCAAGTCTGCTGACTTAATGGTTTCAGGGACCACAATTAGGCGAATATTATTTCGCCTTGACCTGTTCTCAAGGTCTTCAAGGCATTGATGGAGAACTTGGTTCTGTTTTATAAGGTTTTCAATTGCATTAGCTTGGTTTGAAGAAGTGTCTTCAAGATCTGACACTCTTCTTTCCAATTCTGTGAACCTGGATGAGATCTGTTTAATCTCTCCAGAAATAGCATCTAAACCCTTTTGTAAATTCTCCATTTTGGGAAGGAATAATGAACTTATCTGTTGCACAATCTGATGCGTGTCTTTATTGCTGGGGGTGGATTCTATTGATTCATTTAATACCTCAGGGGAACCTCTCTGTCTTCTCTCATTTTGTTTATATTTAGTTGCCATCTTGTTAACCCCCAGGAATTTATCCATACATACACTTATATACTGGTTTCGTTACTGATCTAAATCCTTTCTCACTCCCCTCTCTTCTTCTTCCCTCTCTCACTCCCACTCTCTCTCTCACTCCCCGTCCCCTATTCCTTCTTGAAATACCTGTTACCCCTTTTTCCCTGAAAAAATGTACCGTGGACTCTCTATTAAATATTAGAAGACTTAAACATTCTTCCAGAGTCTATAGAATATTTGTTGCCCAGGGTATCTTAAAAAAAAAAAAGAAAAAAAGACAATAATCAGCTTATCCTTTTTCTTTTAAACCCCACAGTCAAAAGTTTTTGTTTTTCCTTCCTTTCTCTTCTCTAGCTTTTCCTTCTTTCCCCCCTCTAGAATGGGGCAGCAGTCTCAATAACAGTCAATATAATATGCTTGTTACCTTCTCCTTATCAGACTCAAGCAAAGTCTCATCCTAGCCTTTTCTCCAGGGCCTACTTCTCAACTTCTTCGGCACTCTGTTGTAGGCCAGTCTGCCCGCAGCCCAATCCACTGTGCCACTCTGTAACCACAGCTCTCTACTCACACGGTCCACAAAGCGGTTTGCCCTCTCAGCCAGCTCCTGCCATCCGGCTTCACTCGACTGTCTCCTGCGTGTCACCTGACCTGCTCCGTCAGCACCGCACAGCCTTCACACGCCAACAGGAAGAGAGGCGCGACCGCCCCCAACAGGCAGCCCCAACATCTGACCTGCTCCGTCAGCACCGCACAGCCTTCACACGCCAACAGGAAGAGAGGCGCGACCACCCCCAACAGGCAGCCCCAACACCCCCACAGTCGACGGAGACCACTCCGAACTCCACCATGTACCAGAAAAAGACCACAAGGACAGGCTTCAGGTAAGTGCGGTATTATGTGGTCCGGGCCCCCTGTATTTTTTTTTCAAGGCTGTATTTTTATCTTCTAAGGGGCTCCACCTTTCCCCAGCGTATCTTTCTGCCGTGCCTGCCCCTGTAACACCCGGCTCACCCTTGATTTCCAACTTCAGAGTCCCCGGGTTGGGCTAACGGCACATCTCCGCCGGTAAGAGCCTCCCTTCTCCTTATCACCGTTGTTTTCCTTGGGCCTGGTTGGTGGCTATATCTTACCACTGCTACACTCTGCTGGGTGGAAATTACCCTTCTCCATGAAATATGCCTCTGCCGTTACTCCCCTAGCAGCGGGAGTTTCACTTGCGGGATTGCTTTTATCACTGTTGCGATTGTGAGCCCTCCACCTTTACTTATGCTTCCCTTTTTCTTATTTTAAGGGTCCACTTCCACGCTTAACCTGCGTGTTTTGACTTTCGGTGAGGGAGAAATGTTATACTCCCCTTCTCCTGTGAAGTATGCAGCCCAGACGCCTCTCGTCAAGGGCTTTCCCACTTGGGCAGATTTTTAGTCCGTGTCCTAGGGAGCTTAGACACGGAGCTACTCAGAGCGCACAGTTCACCCTGCTAGCACAAGGCCCGCCCACCGGAAGTCCCAGACACAGTTTTATTAAAAAAAACTTTAAATAAACATTGGCCAATACTTCTCAAAGACCCCATTCTAAAGAACAATATTAATAATACCCCACGAGTGGTATTTCGAAAGAGCACCAACTCTTAAGCAAAAACTGGCCCCCAGTAAAATAGTAATATCCAAGAGAAATCATATACACAACTGTACATCATTTATCGATAGGAAAGTGAAACCGGGAGCCTATAGATGTAACAAGCCAAGATGCCATATGTGCAGCTTCATTACTCATGGACATACTTCCGTGAAATGCCACACAACAGGAGAAATATTTTCTATTAAAAATAGGATTGACTGTAGTACTGAGTATGTCATTTATGTCCTTACCTGCAGGTGTGGCCTGCAATACTTGGGCCGCACCTGCAGGAGGATACGTACCAGATGGAGTGAGCATCTAAGAAACATCAAAAAACAATCACTTAAACATAGCATATCGCGCCATAGCACTGTTCAACATCAAGGACATCATCACACTTTTTGTATCACTCCACTGGACTTATTCCTAATCTTCTTTTTTATATTGATGGTCCTTTTTTATATTAATGTTCCTTTTTTAGGGCCGCCTAAGTCACAAATGACACAATATATAGCATTCTCGAATTATTACAGCCATACCTACACCTGTGTAGTATATCCACTTTCTTGCTATATATAATCATATTATTATTTATTATTTATAATTTTTTATTTTTTTATCACATCTATCTATTATTAGGATAGTTATCACTTTCAGGCTATTATCACAATTTCCCATTGTAGTTAGTACTAGGATAGTTTCCACCTAAGGTCAACACTAGATCCATCACATCCCCACTTTAGGTTCGTTGCACTACATAGGAGTTAATCTCCATTTATTTTGTTAGGCTTCTACTACACAGACAGTTTCTTCATACAAGACTACTTATACATCTATGCACGTCACCACGTTTATAATCATTTATTTACACCACACTATAGTAATACACCATTCACATTTATATCTCCCATTTGCAGCCCTTCTTAATTGTTATTATTTAAGGTAGATATGTTTAATTATTTAATGCTGCTTTTCGGTCACATGGACATACATTTTCACATTAGATATCCATCAGGATCACTTTGTTTAGTTTCGAGTTTATTTCTTCTTATTTACAGTCATATCACAAATAGGTATTTTCATATATTTTCACTTCCCACACGTTTATGATATTTTACATCTGTACCCTTTACATCGGGGCGCAACTATTCAGACATTTGATTTAATATAGGGTGTTGACATTAGTTGCTACACAAAACATCCCAATGAACCTAGGAGAAACGGGCTTTTAATCAGCTTGCTAAATAAACTTTCATAGACAGCTCGTCATTGGTCGACACACCCCTTGTCCAGTCATATGTTTTACTTGTTGGTATTCTGCCGTTACCGAACACACAAGCTTTTAATTACCATAATGTAAACTCACAGTACAAATAGAAACAAATGAGCACACTAGATGAGCGCTCATATTTGGCATTGTTTTACATGTGATCATTGACATATGGAGACTTTTGACTAATCCTCCTACGATCCACATCTTATAATACGACAGATCTTCCATTTGTAGCTAAACTTACTAAAAACATTATAAGACTTAGACGAGCTAGGGAGTTTCTATCTAGTTTGTTATTGAGCAAAATATAAGCAATGACAAAATCGATCCACCAATGAAATCCAAAATTAGCTGAAACACATATACACAACGGCTCTTCACGCAGCTGTTCACTGCAGATATTTCTGTGTATATCAGTTGAGAAGGGATTATCATATCACTCATCATGAACATTACAGGAATATATCAATTATTCATTATACTTTTTTTCTTTTTATGTGCCACACATGAATGCACAATCTTGTATACACAAAAGGTTAACACTTTAAAATTTCACTTTGTAAAGCACATTTTTTCTGTTAACAACAAATTAGCCTCAGAGACATCTGACAGTTCACACAGGTGAGAATCAATTAGGAACATACCCCTTACAATGGATGCAATTGTTTGTTAGTAGGGTTTAAAAGGCAGAGGTAGGAAAGAGTTTGATATGCCTGATGAAACGGTTTGCTAACCGAGAAACGCATTGCAATTATAGGGGCCAACTGGGTGACCCTGTAATCCACTTTTTATAACGACCTTTGTGTTGTTTTTAACTTTTTGTTTTTAATAAATCTTTGCAACTTTTATTTTTGGAGTGGATCTCATTTCCTACCTTCTGCCTACAATCCCTGAAAAGGGATATCATGTACTTTGGGCACAACTACTGAGAAACATTAACCCCTTAATGACCGCAGCACTTTTCCATTTTCTGTCCGTTTGGGACCAAGGCTATTTTTACATTTTTGCGGTGTTTGTGTTTAGCTGTAATTTTCCTCTTACTCATTTACTGTACCCACACATATTATATACCGTTTTTCTCGCCATTAAATGGGCTTTCTAAAGATACCATTATTTTTATCATATCTTATAATTTACTCTAATTTTTTTATAAAATATGAGGAAAAAATGGAAAAAAACACACTTTTTCTAACTTTGACCCCCAAAATCTGTTACACATCTACAACCACCAAAAAAATCCCATGCTAAATAGTTTCTAAATTTTGTCCTGAGTTTAGCAATACCCAATGTTTACATGTTCTTTGCTTTTTTTGCAAGTTATAGGTCCATAAATACAAGTAGCACTTTGCTATTTCCAAACCACTTTTTTTCAAAATGAGTGCTAGTTACATTGGGACACTGATATCTTTCAGGAATCCCTGAATATCCATTGACATGTATATATTTTTTTTTAGAAGACATCCCAAAGTATTGATCTAGGCCCATTTTGGTATATTTCATGCCACCATTTCACCGCCAAATGCGATCAAATAAAAAAAATTGTTCACTTTTTCACAAATTTTTTCACAAACTTTAGGTTTCTCACTGAAATCATTTACAAACAGCTTGTGCAATTATAGCATAAATGGTTGTAAATTCTTCTCTGGGATCCCCTTTGTTCATAAATAGCAGACATATATGGCTTTGGCGTTACTTTTTGGTAATTAGAAGGCTGCTAAATGCCACTGCGCACCAGACGTGTTTTATGCCCAGCAGTGAAGGGGTTAATTAGGGAGCATGTAGGGAGCTTGTATGGTTAATTTTAGCTTTAGTGTAGTGTAGTAGACAACCCCAAGTATTGATCTAGGCCCATTTTGGTATATTTCATGCCACCATTTCACCACCATATGCGATCAAATTTAAAAAAACGTTAAATTTTTCACAATTTTAGGTTTCTCACTGAAATTATTTACAAACAGCTTATGCAATTATGGCACAAATGGTTGTAAATGCTTTTCTGGGATCCCCTTTGTTCAGAAATAGCAGACATATATGACTTCGGCGTTGCTTTTTGGTAATTAGAAGGCCGCTAAATGCTGCTGCGCATCACACGTATATTATGGCTAGCAGTGAAGGGGTTAATTAGGTAGTTTGTAGGGAGCTTGCAGGGTTAATTTTAGCTTTAGTGTAGAGATCAGCCTCCCACCTGACACATCAGACCCCCTGATCCCTCCCAAACAGCTCCCTTCCCTCCCCCACCCCACAATTGTCCCCGCCATCTTAAGTACTGGCAGAAAGTCTGCAAGTACTAAAATAAAAGGTTTTTTTAATTTGTTCTTTTTTTTTTTTTAGCATATTTACATATGCTGCTTTGTAGAATCCCCCCTTAGCCCCCAACCTCCCTGATCCACCCCCAAAACAGTCTGCCAGTACCCAGTTTCAAGAAAAAAACGTGTTTTTTTAAAAAAAAAATAGAAATTCTGTAGTGTAGCTTCACCCCCCCCTCACAGACAAACCCCAACACCTTAATTGATTATTAAAAAAAAACTTTTATTCCCTTTTTTTTTGCATTTTTTTTTTAAACTTTTTTCTGTAGTGTAGCGATTCCCACCCGCTCCCTCCCCGTGCATGCGCCCGCCCCCGCCCTTCCGTGCACGCGCGCGCGTCAGTGCGCACGCCCGATCACCCACGCCCACGATCCCGCCCCTCCTGCACGTCGCCAAGGCCATCGATGGCCACCACCCGCCTCCCACCAGCCTCCCACCCACCAACGCGGTAAGCCAACAATCTCCGGTGCAGAGAGGGCCACAGAGTGGCTCTCTCTGCACCGGATGGCTTAAAAATGTTATTGCAGGATGCCTCGATATCGAGGCATCACTGCAATAACCGGAAAGCAGCTGGAAGCGAGCAGGATCGCTTCCAGCTGCTTTCCACACCGAGGACGTGCAGGGTACGTCCTCAGGCGTTAACTGCCTTTTTTTTGAGGACGTACCCTGCACGTCCTCGGTCATTAAGGGGTTAAGCCTGCCTTTGTTCCTACTGCACCAATACCAAAAAGATCGTTTGCTTGGGTGAGCTGCCACACCTGCCTAAGTCTGCAGCCTGTTTCTACCAGCACATTGGTGTGCTTTTGGAGTATGTGAGTACCCACTTTATACTATCAAGCACACACCTATGTTTCAACTTTAATGGTCTGCACATATAGTGCTCTTTGTTTGTTTTATCACACCTGTTGCAGAACCACAGCATTGGAAGCATCCCTTAACGGGTGAGCTGTTACACCCACCTAAATCTACAGCCTGCCCCTACCAGCACATAAGTGTGCTCCTGGAGTATGTGAGTACTCATTTGGCTATTCTGTTACACTTTCTATGTCTTTATCCAGACAATACTACACATGAGGCGCCCCTCTGTTGTTTTCTATTTTTCTAAATAATGTTACAGGGCTGTCAAAACAATGTGAGTACCAAAACACTGTAGCGAATTCACATCGTCTGGCAGTCCTGTATGGTGCATCTAAGCTGCCTTGCTGTGTGAATCAATACTTGCAGCAATGTTTACTAAATGGAATCTATGTCACTGCTCTACATTAATATATGTAACTACTCAGGCTAACATTTATAGTTTGTTTGGCTAGTTTAAATTGTGCATAATAGTGCATGCCTTCTATAGCTGCTTGTTAGTAATATGTAGATTAGTTACAGCGTGCATTGTAGCTCTATATGTAGATATCGCTGCTGCTCACTATACTTTCTTGTACATGTTATGTGCAACTGCATGTAAGAATAAGGAGCCTAATGTATTCGATGTAAATCTGCTACTATTGTCTAGATGGATGGTGAGTGGTACGGCTACTAAGCGTAAATGTGCCACATGTGACTCCCACTAAGTTAATATGTTGGAGGTTATTGAAAATGAAAGTCCACTGACAGCCAGATACTTCAAAGGAAACAGTGCCAGTCTATATTTGTGTTCAGTCCATGGGGTTGAATCATATTCAGATGGTACATCCACTTGGATTCACATCGAAGTAGTGCATTGCTGCAATCACCCCCTCTCCTCAATGGGGGGATATGGTCGATAAGCCTGAATCTCAGATTCGTTATGGAGTGTTGCTTTTCTGAAAAATGTCGAGCCACTGGTTGCTTACTGTTACCCGTTCTGGGGGCAGATCTAATGACTGACCGGTGGTTGGCGAATCTGGTTATGGCATTGTCATCCGTCTTGCCTATGTAGAACATGAGCAATTTAATAAATAAACTACATAATTTGTGGTACATGTTAGAAAGTGTTTAATCTGGTATTTTCAATTATTATGGGGATGTCTGAACGTACTGCCTGGGTACATTAAATTGCACGTTGTGCCTGATTTTCATCTGAAGTAGCCCAGTTTCTTCGTTTGTAACCAGGAGCATTGTTTGTAGCATTGAACAGGATTTGTGTTAACTAACCAATCCCTTAAATTGCGTGCTCTTCTATAAGTGATTCTTGGTGTATCGGCCCGGAGCAGAGTAGGATTAGATGAAAATATGCATGGTCATGCACCAAGTGTGGGATGATTTTGGTCTGTGGTTTATACATAGTGATAAGTGTAATTCGTTCATCTGTATCTCCAGGTTTCACTTTCTTGGACAATAACTGTGCTCGTTCAGTGTCTTGTAAATTCTGAGTTCTTTCAGAAGTTTGATAAATACCCTCTTTGTGAGAAACTGTTTTCCAGATCATCCAATTGTTGTTGGAACCCTATGGTATTGGATTATTCCTAATCATTCTCAGCATTTGACCATTTGGAACTGCATGTATTAGGGCCTTTGGGTGGAAACTTTGTGCTGAAAGAATGGAATTGTGAACTGTCTCCTTTCTGTAGAGAGTAACCTGCAGTGTATCATTCTCTTTAAAAATTCTCAAGTCCAAATAATCCACAGATATGTCGCTGTAGTGTGATTTGAATTTTACTGGCTTGTTCATCAGGTTGAGACTTTGTATCCAATGTTCTAAATTTTCTTTAGGGCCTTGCCACATCATGAACAGGTGATCAATGTATCTTTTATACATGTTAATTGTTGAATTATCTTGAACTTGCATGACTTCCCTTTCAAATCTTTCCATGTAAATATTGGCGTATGAGGGTGCCATATTTGAGCCCATGGCGATCCCCATCAGCTGCAAGTAAAAGGTATTCTCAAACCTGAAGTAGTTATAGAGAAAGATAATTTGGACCTGCGCCAACTAGACCCCTATATGCCTAAGGGTGGTGGCACCTAGTAGCCACCAGAGAAGTAAATGGTATTTAGAGTGGTAATCCCCCAGGCGCCTCTAGACGGAGGCAAAGGGTATTAGATTGGTGAAGTGGATGAAATGAGTGAGAAAAATACTTAACACTCGTGGTAAATATTGCTTCATACAATACAAATATTCAGGTAAATGTTGCTTTACACAGTGAAATTCTACACAGTGAAATTTTACTTTACACAGTGAGATTAAAATTGACTTTAATGAACAATAGATACAGATGTTTATATATACAATAAAAATTGAGTTGTGTAGTTTAATAGTAAACTCCTAGGATTACATTAAAAAAAAAACTTCATGGATCCATGAGGAAAAAATTAATAAAAACATGCATAGATATCCACAGATTTACAGCAATAATAGTAATGCACTTTGACTGCGCTGAGATAAAAGCATTAAAACCAATTGGTTACAAACTGTCTTATGATAGACCAAAGTGTGAACAGGAATCACGAAAAGACAAATAATTTCCAAAATGCCACTCGGTGGTGGAGGACAGTGCTGTGTTATAAAAAACAATATGGTGGTGAAAGACAGGGTGAATTAACTCCTTGTGATGATAACTCCTTGTGATAATAGAAACAACAATACTGCACACAAAAAAACAGTCCGATGATGTGAGAAAAAAATATAAGAGATAAAAAAATATATGTCAGTAAGTGGTATCCAAAAAAATCAAATCTGTAAAAAATGTCAATGGGTCAATGTCCAAAAGGTAAAATGTCAGTGAATGATATCCAATAAAAAAGCGCACAAAACTGCTAAAGCAAATCAATTCTCAAAGTTCAAGTGATGTGCGTGAAAGTGTGTTTTAAAAAATAAAAATAAAAGCAAATGTTAGAATTTCTCCAGAAGTGAAAAAATAAAAGCAAATATTAGATTTCTCCAAAATTGAAAATACATATGTAGCAGGTTTATATAAGGGGCTTGTGTTTCTTAGGGTTTAGAATACAGAGTTCCTGTATACCGCAAGTAGAAAATGTGATGGAACGATTGGCATCAACCTAAAAGGAAAATAAAAAACAACATAGCGCAATAACGTTTTGGATATCTCGAGCTAATACATACTGTCTATTATCTTGTTTACATTCGAATCCCCAAGACGCCCATTGTGACGTCACGACCAAGACGCTCATTGTGACGTCACAAACTCTGTATTCTAAACCCTAAGAAACACAAGCCCCTTATATAAACCTGCTACATATGTATTTTCAGTTTTGGAGAAATCTAATATTTGCTTTTATTTTTTCACTTCTGGAGAAATTCTAACATTTGCTTTTATTTTTATTTTTTAAAACACACTTTCATGCACATCACTTGAACTTTGAGAATTGATTTGCTTTAGCAGTTTTGTGCTTTTTTATTGGATATCATTCACTGACATTTTACCTTTTGGATATCACCCATTGACATTTTTTACAGATTTGATTTTTTTGGATACCACTTACTGACATATTTTTTTATCTCTTATATTTTTTTCTCACATCACCGGACTGTTATTTCTGTGCAGTATTGTTGTTTCTATTATCACAAGGAGTTATCATCACAAGGAGTTAATTCACCCTGTCTTTCACCACCATATTGTTTTTTATAACACAGCACTGTCCTCCACCACCGAGTGGCATTTTGGAAATTATTTGTCTTTTCGTGATTCCTGTTCACACTTTGGTCTATCATAAGACAGTTTGTAACCAATTGGTTTTAATGCTTTTTATCTCAGCGCAGTCAAAGTGCATTACTATTATTGCTGTAAATCTGTGGATATCTATGCATGTTTTTATTAATATTTTCCTCATGGATCCATGAAGGTTTTTTTTTAATGTAATCCTAGGAGTTTACTATTAAACTACACAACTCGATTTTTATTGTATATATAAACATCTGTATCTATTGTTCATTAAAGTCAATTTTAATCTCACTGTGTAAAGTAAAATTTCACTGTGTAGGATTTCACTGTGTAAAGCAACATTTACCTGAATATTTGTATTGTATGAAACAATATTTACCACGAGTGTTAAGTATTTTTCTCACTCATTTCATCCACTTCACCAATCTAATACCCTTTGCCTCCGTCTAGAGGCGCCTGGGGGATTACCACTCTGAAGTAGTTATAGCCAAGGCATAACTGTAATAAGGCTACAATGTATTCCATCTGTGGTCCTACAAATGAATGTCTCCCCAGCATAGCTCTCACAGCTGCTACACCATTGCTGTGGGGATTAATGGTGTAGAGACTTGTAACATCCAGTGTGGCCAGTACCTCATCACCAATTCTGCCATATTTATGTAGGATGTTGATCATATGCATGAAGTCCCTTACATAAGATTGCATGTTGGTGACTAAAGGTTGTAGGATTCCATCAAGGTAGGTGGCAATGGGTTGTAGTAAAGACCGGCAAAGTGGAAAACAGCACACTTATTTTCACTGGGGCACAGAATCACAGACCTGCCAGGTCCTCTTCTGCAAATAGTATATTCCAGCCTCCAAGTTTGTAAAACAGACCTTTATTTTCTTATAATAATAAACAGATATAATGTTTCAGGCCACTACTAGGCCCTTATTCATGTATTTATCTGTTTCTTTGGACCCCATGTAAGAAAATAAATTTCTTTTTTAAAAACTTGGAGACTGGAATATACTATATGATGTTGTAGTAAAGACCCCCTGACAGAGACGTTTGGATGCCCCGGAGGATTTGTAACATCCTTGAGGATTTTGGGTAAAGTATAAAGAATTGGATGGACCAGATTTTCTACCTTGAGAAATTTTTTGGTGATCCATCCGAGATGTTACTGTGCCTGGGGCTTTTGCTTGAACACAACCAGATTACTTTCAATGTTTAATCTGAGATCAAGAATAAGAGTGCTATTGATCTAACTTAAGTGGTGTTAGTGCTTCAACAGTAAACTTGTAATCTAGGCCAAAATGTTTAAGAGTACATAATGAAAATGCACTTTCATTATTTATTTTGCTTGTACTTCCTGTATCTTTAGCTTGAAAATTGTGGGTTTTCAACGCCCACCAGTGAAGCTTGAGTGCATTCTTTAGAATGTAGAACACTAAAGCACAGTGATCGGTTTACATGAGCTCAATTATATCAGTCCTTAAAGGGACATTAAACTGCAGGGTACAACTATAGTAGCATGTATATACTATTGTTTTCCTCCTGTGCCTGCAGCTCTCTTCAAAAGTGACGTTTTGCATTCTTACACTGGGTGTATTAATTTATGTATTCTTGTATTTTGTGACAGAAGTTGTGCACATTCACAGATCAGTGAAATTGCTGTCTTCTTGATAAGCCATATCATGCACTTCAGTTCACTGTGGGCAATACAGAGTGTAAACTTTACATGTTTGCAAAGGCTGCATTTCTCTATATTATTCCTGAGGGCTTTTTATATTTAAATTATACAAAATAGAGAAAGTATGGGGGCTTACAGCACTAATCCCTACTAATAAAACATAGCCTTTATTTATAAATTAAAATCATTAACAGAAGGTAATATCACATCTAATCACCCTGCTCACATACCACCCTCCCACTGGGTAAAGTTATATAGTACTGAAAAAAGCAGAGTGAATAAGAAAATAAACAGAAAAAGTTAAAAAAGAAAGCATCACACTAATCCCAAAGAGCCGTGGCCGATATACTGGAACCTCTGCATCAGGTGGGATAGTGGAGAGGCATGTTAGAAAAGATAGTGCAGCAAACAAGTTTCAGCCATACACTGCCATTTTCAATGCTAAAATCGAAGGGCGATCTGGTATCTGTAAGGACTTTGGCTATTACACGGATACACTGTTTCAATCTGTTGCCATCCTGCTCACAGACTAAGTGAAATTTGTAAACTGTGACATTTTTGCACTGAAGCACTGAATGACTGCGTTATCCAGGTTGCATTTCTTAATTTTGATACATTTTAAAGTTTTTAATAAAAAAAAATTTTTTGAAGCGGTTCCCGAATCATTCATTCAGTGTGGCTTTACCTGACAGACAAAGATCAGGTCTGCATTCTAAGTGGAGCTTATGATTAGCTCCCGTAAAGTGTGAGTAATATTTCAAACATTTTGAGCATCTAAGTTGGTGTTATACAATATTACACTATTTCTATGTTTTCTTTTCTTCTGCGAGTTTAAAGAAGCACACGCACCGAAATAGGACTGCAGTTTTACCTGAGCTGATGATAGCTCATGTTTATGTGAGTAGTCATTTGACATGTATATATTAAAATTAAGTTTGTTTAACAATATCACACTATTTGTGCCTTTTTTTCTTTTGAGGATTTGAGGATCGTCCACATGATATCCTTTTATATCACATTAATTTGTATTACTATTTTTGTTTGTGATTTAAGTTATTTGTTTTATTTATCAATGCTAAAATCAACCAGATTGCTCTCCTAATCTGCTTTAAATAGGGTATGATGACTAACATTAAAGCAAATTAGGAGAGCTATCTGGTTGATTTTAGCATTGAAAAAGGCAGTGTATGGCCGAAACTTGTTTGCTGCACTATCCTTTCTAACGTGCCTCTCCACTATACCACCTGATGCCGACTTTCCAGTATATCGGTTAGGACTCTTTGGTATTAATGTGATGCTTTCTTTTTTTTAACTTTTTCTGTTTATTTACTTATTCACTCTGCTTTTTTCAGTACTATAGAACTTTACCCAGTGGGAGGGTGGTATGTGAGCAGGGTGATTAGATGTGATATTACCTTCTGTTAATGATTTTAATTTATAAATAAAGGCTATGTTTTATTAGTAGGGAATAGTGCTATAAGCCCCCATACTTTCTCTATTTTGTATAATTTAATTGTTATTTTGGAGGATTAGCACTTTATCTCATAGAAATATTTTTATTTGATCCGTTTTTCCCACTCTTTTAGATTGTAGTGCTGGTTAGCTCTTATCTGTTAATTATATAGGCTTTTTAATATTTGTTATGTAAGTTTTAAACAGTTTAAAAAATGTAATCTGCTTTCTATTGTGCAAGCTAATCCAAAGTACAAATTACAGCTGTCAGGAAGCAGGCAACATCACTGATCTGTGAAAGTGCACTTCTTGTGTCACAGAACACAACAATATTTGCATACCAAGATGGCAGCACCCAGATGCAGAGCTTTACCAACTGGCTTCTGTAATGGATTAAAATAAGAGAACAGCTTTAATGAGAGCTGCAGTTACAGGAGAAAAGCAATAACACAGTGTGTAGTATAAATTTTATTTTAGTTGTACTCAGCAATTTAATGTCCTTTTAATTGTCCACAGTAATAGAGATAATAATGCAACAGGCTTTTCAAGCAGACATGTCCAGGGATTGCAATGCAATGCAAATTTTCCTTTAAAGGGACAGTATACACTCATTTTTATATAACTGCATGCAATAGACACTACTATAAAGAATAAGATGCAGAGATACTGATATAAAAATCCAGTATAAAACTGTTTAAAAACTTACTTAGAAGCTTTCAGTTTAGCTCTGTTGAAAAGGTAGCTGGAAAGCCCACTGCAAGTGGGAAATAAGACACTCCCCCCCCTTCTTTTGCATATGAAAAGACCCTTTACACAAACAGCAGCAAGCTGGAGATGGTAGCTGATGGTATTCAAATAAAACTTTGGGGCTTGGTTAGGAGTCTGAAAATCAGAGCAATCGGCTAGATTACAAGTTTTTGTCGGTAAGGCTGTGCGGTGCTAATGCTCCTTTTTTTCTCACTGCTCACTTAAGACAACGCTGGTATTACGAGTTTTCTGCAAGCCGGCATTAGCCTCAGAAAAGTGAGCGTTGAGCAAAATTTAGCTCCACATCTCACCTCAATACCAGTGCTGGTTACAGTAGCTGTAAGCAGGTAAAACGTGCTTGTGCACGATTTCCCCATAGGAAACAATGGTGGCTGAGCTGGCTGAAAATAAAACCTTACACCTGCAAAAAAGCAGCGTTCAGCTCCTAACGCAGCCCCATTGTTTCCTATGGGGAAAGAAAATTTACGTTTACACCTAACACCCTAACATGAACCCCGAGTCTAAACAACCCTAATCTTACACTTATTAACCCCTAATCTGCTGCCCCCGACATCGTCACCACCTACATTATATTAGTAACCCCTAATCTGCCGCTCCGGACACCGCCGCCACCTACATTTCTTCTTTTTTTTCTGTAATTTAGTGGGTTTTTTTTTTCGTAATTTAGTTTATTTAATTTAATTGTAATTAATTGTAGTTAGTTTAGGTAATTAATTTAATTATAGTGTAGTGCTATGTCTGGGTGAACTGAATATACTTATGTAACGTTACATAAGTATATTCAGTTCACCCAGACATAGCTTGCAATCTGTTGTGTACCCCAGCCTAAACTGTCAGTCTACACTGAACGTTACAGATAAATTAGATTGGTCAGTCTGAACAAATAAAATAAACCACCAGTTCGGATTTCTTTGAGGGGGGACACAGAAAGGTAAACCTTTGCACTACCAGCATTACTTACGGATAGAAGAGAAGAAACTGAACAGCACACTGCTTCACAGAATACAATGACTGTACACAGTCCCCATGCAGTGTTAGCGGCGCAATGCGCATGCACTAAATCGGGAGCGTGGAAATACGAGACTTGCAGAGTTACAGCAGGACACTGAACAAAACCGAAAGATCATGATGACGAAATATGGGAGGGGGCTGGCGGGCATTTTAAACAGCAAGGAAGAAATAAGTAAGTGGTAATTCTTAGAAACGATTAAGGCTAATACATTAGGCTACAGTGCAAACAAAAAATCGTTAGCAACTGTATAGGAATTACCTATGTGAAAATTTAGGTTGACTGTCCCTTTAATACATTTAATATAGTAGCGGCAACGTTTGGGGCAGCAGATTAGGGGTTAATAAATGTAGGTAGGTGTCGGCGATGTTAGGGCCGGCAGATTAGGGGTTAATAAAATTTAATTAGGGTTTGTGAGGCGGGAGTGCGGCGGTTTAGGGGTTAATATATTTATTAAAGTGGCGGCAATGTCCGGTCGGCAGATTAGGGGTTAAATATTTTATTCAAGTGTTTGCGATGTGAGGGGGGCCTCGGTTTAGGGGTTAATAGGTAGTTTATGGGTGTTAGTGTACTTTTAGCACTTTAGTTAAGAGTTTTATGTTACGGCGTTAGCCCATAAAACTCTTAACTTCTGACTTTTAAATGCGGTAGAAGTCTGGACAGGAGAGGGTCTACCGCTCACATTTTCCAGCAATCATAACACTGGCGTTAGGCAAATCCTATTAAAAAGATAGGATACGCAATTGACGTAAGGGGATTTGCGGTATGCTAAAATCTCGGAAAAAAGTGAGCGGTACACCTGTACCTGTCTGACTCGTAAGACCAGCGGGCGTTAAAAATCAGTGTTGGGACCCCTCAACGCTGCTTTTTAAGGCTAACGCAAGACTCGTAATCTAGGCGAATGTTATTTAAAAATAAGCAAAACTATACATTTTAAAAAAAAAAACACTTTATGGGCTATATAAATAGATCATCTACAAAACATGTATGTGTATAATGTCCCTTTAAATTCAAATGACAGTTTGAAATATTTTCAAACATTTATTTTGTATTCAAATATTTCATATTGCAAGGATTATGATGCATAAATATAAAAAAAACTATTTATTTTATGTGTCTCTTTAATATGCTTTACAATACTCTTTTTTTGTGTTTTTTTCATATTTTCTTAAAATATAACCCTCTTTAGCAAAAAATAATAATAATAAAGTTTTGCGAACATGCATAGATGCCATTAAAAATAAGATATTCTACAGCTAAATCTCATTTCATTATTCCAGACAAGACTTAGTATTGATCCCACTCTATTTGTAATTTTCTGCCAGTGATTGAGCCTGATTCTAAATCTCAAGACAGCTTACATGCTGTTAGGAAACAACATTGCTATACAAATCACAAGCCAGCAATGTTCTCTTGGTAAATCCTAATTTAGTCTGATTTATGACAAATTAAGGTGTGCAATGTTGTATTCAGAATGAAGAGGTCATTGGTTTCTTATATGTGTTGCATTTGTAGTGAAGTGAATAATTTGAATGCTGATAAATTGGCATTCTTGAAAGAGTTTCAAGTAGATTGTATTTAGATGCATATATATTATGTAAAACAATGTGTAATTGATTACAAGAGTGGATTTTTCTTTTTAAAACTATCAAACATCCTTGTAAATTAAATTATAAATATATATATTGTTTAGAGACTTCAGAAGTCTGTTTTACCATTGGGAAAATAAATTATCCCAAACTATATATTTTTTAAATGGAAATGCTTTGAATTACTCTAACCTGTCACCACAAATTTGCAAAAGACCTGATGAAAATAGTTTTGTGTTCTTTGTGGGTATTTTTTAAAAAAAAAAATGTATTTGACCGAGATTACAAGTGTGTAGCTGTAGAGTACACAGTGTGCAAAATGGGGCCGTACCGCTATTTCTATTACAAGTCACCCTAAAACTTTCTTTTGTTGTGCGGTATGGTGCTGTAAGCCACATACCGCACAAAAACAAAGGTTCGACTTGGCGTGCACGTATTCCCCCATAGAGATAAATGGAGAAAAAATTTAGGAAACAAACCTAACACCTGTGATTGCGAAATAGCGATCACATTAATGCATTCCCCATTGAAGTCTATGGAGAAAGAAATGTTGTAAAAACCTAACAGCCTAACATAAGCCCCTGGTCAATCCCTAAACCACCGTCTCCTCACATCGCCAACACTAAATAAAGCTATTAACTCCTGAACCGGCGCCCCCCACATCGCCAACACTAAATAAAGCTATTAACCTCTAAACTGCCATTCCCCCACATCGCATCAAACTAAATTAAATTATTAACACCCCATAAATTTAAATTAACGTTACAATATAACTACCTTAAAATGAATAAAAAATTAACTGTGAAATAAAAAAAAACCTAGGCTTAGACTATTAATATACCTAACATTACTATTTAAAAAAAATAAAAGATAACAAAAATAAAAAACCTAAATTACAATTTTTTTTAACTCCTAACACTACGAAAAAAGCAACATTAGAAAAAATAACAAACTCTAAAATTAAACAAAATAACAAAACCTAACATTACAAAAAATAACAAACTCTAAAATTACACAAAGTAACAAAATCTAACATTATAGAAAATAACAAACGTAATTATCCAAAATTAAAAAAAGATATTCGTAATCTAATACCCCATTTAAATTAAAAAACCCACCCCAAAATAACAAAACCCCCAATCTATAAATAAACTACCAATAGCCTTTAAAATTGCCTTTTGTAGGGCATTGCCCTAAGATTAACAGTTCTTTTACCCCAAAAAAACTAAAATGTCCCCCCTAACATTACAACCCCCACCCCTCCCCAAAATAAAAATTCCCAACTAAAAAAAAAAAAAACTAATCTACCCATTGCCATGAAAATGGCATTTGTACAGGAATTACCCTTAAAAGGAAAGTCAGCTCTTTTTTAGTGCCCATTAAAATAAAAAAAAACCTAATCTATAAAAAAAAGCCACCCCAAAAATTAAAGTAAAATCCTATCACTAACCCCAAAATCGGTACTCGCCATTCCTGAAGAGCGGCGCTCCATCTGCATCCAGTGTGGAACCATCTTCAATCTTCATCCTGGCGGAGCGGAGGGCAGTCATCCAACGTTGAGGATCATCTTCATGTTATCGTCTGCCGCATACTGAAGATTGAATGCGAGGTACCCGTTTTATATTGGGGTACCTTGCATTCCTTTTGGCTGAAAAGAGGATGAGAGCTGCTTAAATCCTATTGGCTGTTTTGAACAGCCAATAGGATGTAAGCAGCTCTCATCCTATTGGCTTATTTGAAATATATAATAGAAGTAAGTTGGAAAGTTGTTTTAAAATTGCATAAAATTTGCATGATCTATTTGAATAATAAAAGTGTAATTTAATTTTAAATTTTGATAACAGAGGTAAATTGAAAAATATCTTAAAATCTATTGCGCTACCTGGACCATTAAACTTTAATTTTTGCTTTTTATGTCTGTTTAACACCTTTTATATGTTTAATGTAACTTGAATATATAGGTTTGCTACAGAACGTGGTTACATGAGGGACACGGAGGGAAAGATGTTTTTAAAAAAGTACCCAGTACCCACATACATTCATCACAGTCACTTATTTACATCTAATATTTTTAAGCAAAATTACATTTTCACATTTATGTGATTGAGGACATAAGGAGCAAAAAGTGAGGAAATTAGCATTCTCTGTGCAAAATGAAAAGAGAATCTCAAGGAAAAAGGTTAACCCTTGCCCAGGTATATTTAAGACCAAGAGATTAACATTAGCATTTAACATTGCACAAGCATTTCTGGTGAAATGCTTGTGCAATGACGCCCCCTGCACATTCACGGACAATTGGCCGCTAGCAGGGGGTGTCAATCATCCAGATCATATCTGATTGGGATGATTGCTGTCTGCCACCTCAGAGGTAGCGGACGAGTTAAGGACTAGCAGTCTTGTGACCGCTGTGTCTTAATTTATTTTTCTGGTGAGCTTGAAGACTCGCGCGGAAACAGCTGCATTTGCAACATTTTAAATCTGCCTCCAAGGATGAAGATGCAGCCAGAAACAGCAGATCCAAAGCTGGCATTCTAATCTGCCTTATGAGCATAGTGAACCAAGATTCATCATGGATGATAAATTTAGAGTTCTAAAACATTTGAATATTGTGTTTGCTGCACTAGAAATAAAAGAATCTACAGGCGAAAGGAATATAAATGAAATCTCTAAGCACTATAAAGAACAGCTGAATGCATCAAGTGAGTTATACAAAATTAAGTTAATCTCCTAATGCAAATTTACCAAACAATAAAGATGATATCAAATTTGGTGATCCATCTAACAAAAAAAAAAAAGTCTTTGTTAATGATCCTAATGAACACAAACTATTATCTGAACAATACATATAAAAAATACTGATAGAGTTTACCTCTGATACTGACACTTGGGTAGACCACTAACAAGATTATCATAAATAGCAGTCCACTACCAGATGCACAATACCTGAAACACAAGAGATACAAGTATCCATATTGGCCTTTCACAGCACTTGAATGATGATGCAAAATTAAACTTTTTTTTTTCTTTTCATATTTACATTAGAAGAAAGAACATAAAAAAAAATGATCAGACTGGATATGTATGAATGAATTACATATATTTCCTTGCTATTTCAGCTCATTCAGTTTCAACTTGCCAATGCTAACAGCTAAGATATTACAACCGCCTACATTGTATGGTCAACTATGTCAAAGAGATTTGGTCATCTTAAATATTGTGATTATTTTATTGCTTAACAAAAATGTCACAGGTTCCTTGACAAATGTGAATATATTTTAAAAATTAGAGGTGTTAGAAAAAAAAATTACCCTGAAGAGTGCCTTTACATTGTGGTCTATGGGAACTGTGTGTTCCCTGTAAATATATATCTATGTGCTTATATACATATATATGTATGTGTTAATATGTGTATACACACATATTAACACATAAATATATATTTATATAATAATATTCATATCTATTTACAAATTGCTGCCCATCGCTTCACTACTTACCCTTTCACTGTGCGAGTTCTCATGCTGTGTCTCACGGCATGGGAACAAGGCTCCCATTTGAGCCCTTGGCTGTCAAGCACTTTGCCATATATCATATTCCTTTAAAATAATATTAGCACCATTGTTTTGTTTTTAGAATATAAATACTTTAAATAGCATTGTTCTCCACTCAGAACAAAATGTTATCTTCTTTTTTTAATATATGTCTATCCACATAGATATACTGCTATGTGTTTATTTATCAGCGCACAGTCAAGTTAGCACGGAAGCGAAAACCAGAACAGGCTTTTGTAGTGTGCCCAATAGAAGTCTGAGGCTTTTGTGCAACTTGAAATATGAGCTCAAGAATAGGGGCCCTAGTGCTAATATTTGTGCGCTTCACTTGTAATCTACCCCATGTGTTAATCTTATTAACCCAGAGGGAAAAATTTACTAGCAAACCATGGAAAAGTCAAATTAATATATTCTTTCTCAGCAGTTTCCTCCTCCTCTGGGACTAGTGGGAATTTCAAGGCCAGTATTTATGTATGTATGCATGTATGTGTATATAGGTTGGGATAGCGCACATAGGCTTTTTAGTATTGCGTAAGATTTGTTTTTTCATGCACAGGTTAGTTTTGTCGCACTTTTCTCATAATCCTACATAGGGTTACGTGTGCGCTTCCTTTTTGCTTAGTAGGCTATCTAGATGTTGAGCATCCTGATGCGTGGCATAGCAGATCAGCACGCTTTCGCAGTGTAAGTTTTTTAAGAGCCACTTCTGGAGGGGATAAGTTTTGTTTCCTTACTTTAAGAACTCTTTTACTGGGAATATAACTTTTTTACTTTATGTCTATAATATTTATTCACATAACTTCTTTCTAAAGCTATGAAGCCTTCTGATTTTGTCTCTAAAACTACTTTACAAGCTGGGTCCTCTGAACACTTTCCTCCCAGTGTTAAATGTGTACATTATAAACCTAATAAAATAACCACACAACACAGAGTTTACTTGCATTTTTCTGCAAACAGTTCTTTCTATGCATTCCAATCCGGACTGAATTATAGACAGGAAGATCTTGTTCCTTTGCAAGCTGCTCGATAGCTCAGGTCTGGTTAAACTGATTAATTTCAGCTTGCTTGGCTTGCATATCTTTGCTGCAACACAAGTGGACAGCTCCACCTACTGGCTATTTTAATCAATGCACTGCTTCTCAATGCTTTTCAATAGCAGTCACATGACTGAAATAAAAGGTTGTTATTCTGAAACGGTGCAAATTGAACCGTTGTAAACCGAGGGCCACCTGTATATTGTAAAAAAGCTGAGGTGGTACCTCCAGCACATTTATGCAAACATTTCTTAATGTTTTAATGTATTCTGTCTATTGCTGCTTTTACTCCTAAAGGTGTTACTGCTCCTTCAGTTTGCTCCTTACAGGGGAGGGCTTCAGATTTTGCTCCTGGAGTTATATGACTTCATTCACTCTAGAGTATCTTACATTTTGGCAGCTATGCCTCCTTCAAGTAAACATAAAAGGTCAGTTCATAATTTACCTTCTATTAGCTTTAAGCCTGCTGAAGTTAATGTTTCTGTTCATAAATATGCTGAATCCTCAGAGTGAGAGCTTTTCTCTGATGATCAGGGGTCTTCCTCTGATCTTGATTCAGAGTCATCCTCTTTTTTGTTTAAAGTTGAACATATTCATTCACTTTTAAAGGAGAGCCTGCTTACTTTAGATTTTAAAAATCCTAAGGCCTAGATTTGGAGTTTGGCGGTAGCCGTGAAAACCAGCGTTAGAGGCTCCTAACGCTGGTTTTAGGCTACCGCCGGTATTTGGAGTCAGTCAAAAAAGGGTCTAACGCTCACTTTTCAGCCGCGACTTTTCCATACCGCAGATCCCCTTACATCAATTGCGTATCCTATCTTTTCAATGGGATCTTTCTAACTCCGGTATTTAGAGTCGTGGCTGAAGTGAGCGTTAGAATTCTAACGACAAAACTCCAGCCGCAGAAAAAAGTCAGTAGTTAAGAGCTTTCTGGGCTAACGCCGGTTCATAAAGCTCTTAACTACTGTGCCCTAAAGTACACTAACACCCATAAACTACCTATGCACCCCTAAACCGAGGCCCCCCCCACATCGCCGACACTCGATTACATTTTTTTAACCCCTAATCTGCCGACCGCCACCTACATTATCCTTATGTACCCCTAATCTGCTGCCCCTAACACCGCCGACCCCTATATTATATTTATTAACCCCTAACCTGCCCCCCACAACGTCGCCGCCAGCTACCTACAATAATTAACCCCTAATCTGCCGACCGCCACCTACGTTATACTTATGTACCCCTAATCTGCTGCCCCTAACACCGCCGACCCCTATATTATATTTATTAACCCCTAATCTGCCCCCCACAACGTCGCCTCCACCTGCCTACACTTATTAACCCCTAATCTGCCGAGCGGACCGCACCGCTATTATAATAAAGTTATTAACCCCTAATCCGCCTCACTAACCCTATAATAAATAGTATTAACCCCTAATCTGCCCTCCCTAACATCGCCGACACCTAACTTCAATTATTAACCCCTAATCTGCCGACTGGAGCTCACCGCTATTCTAATAAATGTATTAACCCCTAAAGCTAAGTCTAACCCTAACACTAACACCCCCCTAAGTTAAATATAATTTAAATCTAACGAAATAAATGAACTCTTATTAAATAAATTATTCCTATTTAAAGCTAAATACTTACCTGTAAAATAAATCCTAATATAGCTACAATATAAATTATATTTATATTATAGCTATTTTAGGATTTATATTTATTTTACAGGTAACTTTGTATTTATTTTAACCAGGTACAATAGCTAAAATAGTTAAAATAATTACAAAATTACCTGTAAAATAAATCCTAACCTAAGTTACAATTAAACCTAACACTACACTATCAATAAATTAATTAAATAAAATACCTACAATTACCTACAATTAAACCTAACACTACACTATCAATACATTAATCAAATACAATATCTACAAATAAATACAATGAAATAAACTAACTAAAGTACAAAAAATAAAAAAGAACTAAGTTACAAAAAATAAAAAAATATTTACAAACATCAGAAAAATATTACAACAATTTTAAACTAATTACACCTACTCTAAGCCCCCTAATAAAATAACAAAGCCCCCCAAAATAAAAAAATGCCCTACCCTATTCTAAATTACTAAAGTTCAAAGCTCTTTTACCTTACCAGCCCTGAACAGGGCCCTTTGCGGGGCATGCCCCAAGAAATTCAGCTCTTTTGCCTGTAAAAAAAAACATACAATACCCCCCCCCAACATTACAACCCACCACCCACATACCCCTAATCTAACCCAAACCCCCCTTAAATAAACCTAACACTAAGCCCCTGAAGATCTTCCTACCTTGTCTTCACCATACCAGGTTCACCGATCGATCCAGAAGAGCTCCTCCGATGTCCTGATCCAAGCCCAAGCAGGGGGCTGAAGAGGTCCATGATCCGGCTGAAGTCATCATCCAAGCGGGAGCTGAAGAGGTCCATGATCCGGCTGAAGTCATCATCCAAGCGGGAGCTGAAGAGGTCCATGATCCGGCTGAAGTCTTCTATCAACGGCATCTTCAATCTTCTATCTTCCGGAGCCATCATCTTCCAGCCGACGCAGAACATCCTCTTCTCCCGACGCCTACTCGCCGAATGTCGGTTCCTTTAAATGACGTCATCCAAGATGGCGTCCCTCGAATTCCGATTGGCTGATAGGATTCTATCAGCCAATCGGAATTAAGGTAGGAAAATTCTGATTGGCTGATGGAATCAGCCAATCAGAATCAAGTTCAATCCGATTGGCCGATCCTGTAAAATAAATATAAATCCTAAAATAGCTATAATATAATTATAATTTATATTGTAGCTATATTAGGATTTATTTTACAGGTAAGTATTTAGCTTTAAATAGGAATAATTTATTTAATAAGAGTTAATTTATTTCGTTAGATTTAAATTATATTTAACTTAGGGGGGTGTTAGTGTTAGGGTTAGACTTAGCTTTAGGGGTTAATACATTTATTAGAATAGCGGTGAGCTCCTGTCGGCAGATTAGGGGGTTAATGTTTGAAGTTAGGTGTCGGCGATGTTAGGGAGGGCAGATTAGGGGTTAATACTATTTATTATAGGGTTAGTGAGGCGGATTAGGGGTTAATAACTTTATTATAATAGCGGTGCGGTCCGCTCGGCAGATTAGGGGTTAATAAGTGTAGGCAGGTGGAGGCGACGTTGTGGGGGGCAGATTAGGGGTTAATAAATATAATATAGGGGTCGGCGGTGTTAGGGACAGCAGATTAGGGGTACATATCGATAATGTAAGTAGCGGCGGTTTGCGGAGCGGCAGATTAGGGGTTAATAATAATATGCAGGGGTCAGCGATAGCGGGGGTGGCAGATTAGGGGTTAATAAGTGTAAAGTTAGGGGTGTTTAGACTCGGGTTACATGTTAGAGTGTTAGGTGCAGACGTAGGAAGTGTTTCCCCATAGCAAACAATGGGGCTGCATTAGGAGCTGAACGCGGCTTTTTTGCAGGTGTTAGTTTTTTTTTTCAGCTCAAACAGCCCCATTGTTTCCTATGGGGGAATCGTGCACGAGCACGTTTTTGAGGCTGGCCGCGTCCGTAAGCAACTCTGGTATCGAGAGTTGAAGTTGCGTTAAATATGCTCTACGCTCCTTTTTTGGAGCCTAACGCAGCCATTCTGTGGACTCTCAATACCAGAGTTATTTTAAAGGTGCGGCCAGAAAAAAGCCAGCGTTAGCTACGCGGGTCGTTACCGACAAAACTCTAAATCTAGCCGTATGGTAGCTGAAGATAAGTCTGTAAAAAGTTTAGAGGTAATTTCTTTCATGTAAGTGGCAAGAGTCCATGAGCTAGTGACGTATGGGATATACATTCCTACCAGGAGGGGGCAAAGTTTCCCAAACCTCAAAATGCCTATAAATACACCTCCTACCTCACTCATACCTCAGCTTTACAAACTTTGCCTCCTTTGGAGGTGGTGAAGCAAGATGTGCTTGATTTCTTCTGTGAAAGGCACTTCTAAGCATTTTGAAGCCCAATTCCTCTCAAAGTACAGTGTTTGTCTGAGGGATGTGTAGAGAGTATTGCCTGATACTATGTTTTCGCCTATGGGAAATCTATTCTAGGGCTCTCTGTAAATCGGTTGCAGGGATTTATCTGCTGCCTCCCTTTACAGATCGACATTATACTCCTCTACCATTACCTCTGCTGATATGTTTCAGTACTGGTTTGGCTGTCTGCTATATGTGGATGGGTGTCTTCTGGTAAGTATATATCATTTTTTAAGACACTCTCAGCTATGTTTGGCACTTTATATTATAAAGTTTTTAATATATATTGTATATATTTGCCATGAGTCAGGTCTGTGTATATTTTCCTTTTGCAGACTTAACAGTTTCAGCTTTATGGGAGAATTTAGGTATTTTTTTCTTACCTGGGTTTCCAGTTAGTTGTAACTTGGAGTCTGTTTTTCAAAATGTTCGTAGGCAAATGAAGCTTGCGATCACGCAAAATGCTACTTTTGATTGCGTAATTTTTGGTGCGAAAATTTTTGTCTCGTAGTTGCTCCTGTCGTGATTTCTTGTTCTTTGTTGACACAATTTTTTTTGAGTGAAGTCACGCCTGTTATGTTACGAGTTGCGGCATTTCATTGTGTTAGCTTTGGCGCCAAAAGTTTTTACCTCTGCATTTGCGAAATTCTTGGCGCCAAAATGTGTTATATTAAGGGGGTTATTTATCAAAGCCTCAACTATGCTGCATTCGCCGACACCAATACACTCGCCTAACATCGCCTAACATTCCCTGAATATGATCTTGACATTTATAAAAAAAAGCCGGCAAAAAGAGGCGCACCAAGTACAGGGCGATGAGCATCGGACTGTTGTTAACTAGCAGTCATCGATCTCGCGTCTATTCAGCTTTTTACCAACTTTATTCATAGCCTGTAACTAAACGCCGCCACTATACTAAGATGTTTAACCCCTATCCTGCTGCTCCCGGACCCCGCCGCCACCTAAATAAAGTTATTAACCCCTATCCCGCCGCTCCCGGACCCTGCCGCCACTAAATAAATGTATTAACCCCTAAACCTCTGGCCTTCACTTCACTACCACTAACTAAACCTATTAACCCCTAAACAGTCAGCCCCCACATCGCCATAAACTAAATTAAACTATTAACCCCTAAACCTAACAAGCCGCTAACTTTAAATTAAAATTACAACATCCCTATCTTAAAATAAATTTAAACTTACCTGTAGAATTAAAATTAACTATTTTTAAACTATTAATTAACCTACCCTAACTATTATACTACAATTAAATTAAACTACCAATTAAATTAACTAAATTACATATTAAAAAACCCTAACCCTACTCAAATTTTTTAAATCTACTATTAAACATGATTAAAAATTGCTAAATTACCACACAAAAAAATAAACGCTAAGTTCCAAAAAATAAAAAACACTAAATTACGAAAACAAACAAACCACATTATCAAAAACAAAAAAGAATTACACCTAATCTAATAGCCCTATCAAATAAAAAAGCCCCCCCAAAATAAAAAAAACCTAGCGTACAATAAACTACAAATGGTCTTTAAAAGGGCCTTTTGTGGGGCATTGCCCCAAAGAAATCAGCTCTTTTACCTGTAATAAAAAATACAAACACCCCTCAACAGTAAAACCCACCACCCAACCAACCAAACCCCCCCCCCCAAATAAAAAAACCTATCTAAAATAACCTAAGCTCCCCCTTGCCCTGAAAAGGGCATTTGTATGGGCATTGCCCTTTAAAGGGCATTTAGCTCTTTTACCGCCCAGACCCTAATCTAAAAATAAAACAGTTATAGAAGTCTCGCTTGAAGGATCCATCTAGCCGACAAGAAGTCTTCATCTGGGCGGCCTCTTCCATCTTCATCCAGCCGGCGAAGTCCTCATCCAGGCGGCAAGAAGTCTTCATCATAGCTCTCAATCCTATTGGCTAATTGGAACAGCCAATAGGATGAGAGCTGCTTAAATCATATTGGCTGATTGGAACCTTTCAGTCAATAGGAATGCAAGGGACGCCATCTTGGATGACGTCACTTGCATTGAAGTTCCAGTTTACGGCGGCGATCCTATGAAGAGGAGCTCCGCACCGGATGTCTTCAGGATGGACCCGCTCCACGCCGGATGGATGAAGATAGAAGATGCCGTCTGGATGAAGACTTCTTGCCGTCTGGATGAGGACTTCGCCAGCTGGATGAAGATGGAAGAGGCCATCTGGATGAAGACTACTTGCCGGCTTGATGGATCCTCCAAGCGAGACTTTAATAACTGTAAGTGGATCATCGGGGGTTTGTGTTAGGTTTTTTTAAGGATTTTTTGGGTGGGTTTTATTTTTAGATTAGGGTCTGCGCGGTAAAAGAGCTAAATGCCCTTTTAAGGGCAATGCCCATACAAATACACTTTTCAGGGCAATGGGGAGCTTAGGTTATTTTAGATAGGTTTTTTATTTGGGGGGATTGGTTGGTTGGGTGGTGGGTTTTACTGTTGGGGGGTGTTTGTATTTTTATTACAGGTAAAATAGCTGATTTCTTTGGGGCAATGCCCCACAAAAGGCCCTTTTAAGGGCCATTGGTAGTTTATTGTAGGCTATAGTTTTTTTATTTTGGGGGGGCTTTTTTATTTTGATAGGACTATTAGATTAGGTGTAATTCTTTTTTATTTTTGATAATGTGTTTTTTTTTCTTCTTAATTTGGTGTTTTTTATATTTTTTAACTTAACGTTTATTTTTTTGGTAATTTAGTAATTTTTAATAATGTTTAATAGTAGATTTAAATAATTTGAGTAGGGTTAGAGTTTTTTAATATGTGATTTAGTTAATTTAATTTTTAGTTTAATTTAATTGTAGTATAATAGTTTGGATACGTTAATTAATAGTTTAAAAATAGTTTATTTTAATTCTACAGGTAAGCTTAAATTTATTTTAAGATAGGGATGTTGTAATTTTAATTTAAAGTTAGAGGCTTGTTAGGTTTAGGGGTTAATAGCTTAATTTAGTTTATGGTGATGTGGGGGCTGGCGGTTTAGAGGTCAATAGGCTTAGTTAGTGGAAGTGATGTGGGAGGCAAGAGGTTTAGGGTTTAATACATTTATTTAGTGGCGGCAGGGTCCGGGAGCAGCGGGATAGGGGTTAATAACTTTATTTAGGTGGCGGTGGGTTCCGGGAGTGGCGGGATAGGGGTTAATAACATTATGTAGGTGGCAGCGATGTCTAGAGTGGCAGATTAGGTGTGTTTAGACTCGGGGCTTATGTTAGGGTGTTAGGTGTAAACGTTACATGTTTTCAACCATATAAATCAATGGGATATCTGGCAGCATCGAAAATAAGCTTTCAGTGCTTTCAGACTCCCATTTATTTGTATGGCATCCGCGGCCTCCAGGGTGGCGGATTGAAAACCAGGTACACTGGGCCGGAATAGCCGCAAGCGTACCTGTTGGAAATTTGATAACTGGGAAAAGGTTTCAAATAGAGCCGAATGTGTATTCAGAACATCTGTAATGATGTAAGCATCGATCTGCATCGGATTGAGACCGGCGGATCATATGTTACATCACAAATTTCAACTTTTGCCGGTCTGTAGGCTTTGATAACTAGGTCGGATCAAGCTCGCAACAATTACGCTGCGGAATTCCGGTGTATTTGCGGTTGACGGCTTGATAAATTTCCCCCTAAGTCTCTCCCTCTTTTGTTCGCTGCTCTCATTTCTTTATAGAGGGCTATGATGTTTGCTTTTGATTTTACTTTTGTATAAGAATTTTATCATAAGCATTTTTTCCCATTCCTGAAACTGTTATTTTGATGAAATTGGATATTTTGTTTAAATTTTATTTTTTATTTTTTGTTATATTTTGCAAGATATCTCAAACTGATCCTGCCTCTGATGTTACTGTAGGAACTAATCTGCATGAACACAATTCTACCAAAGTGTATTTGTTCTAAATTAGCTGATCTTACTTCTTCAGCTCAAATATGTGGCACTTGTTATTACAAATTATTACATGCTGATAATGTTTCTATAAGTACCAATACATCTATGGATAGAGGGGATTCAGTAATGCGCTAGGGTCTAGATATCAAACACCTTACAGAGTATTGAATAGCTCCTTTAATTCTATTTGAGGCAGTACTTATATAAATAAAGGGTAGTAAGGGCGCTAGTTGCTTAAGATATCAAAAGAATATGTTTCAGCCAAAATTAGAAATTATATTTATAAGACTCTCAATTGGTAAAAATGTATTTCTGCTCTCCTGGGATAGCAAATAATGGGAAGGCCATATATCAGCCAAAATTAGCAGCAGAGATAAATTAGCAGCAGAGATAGATACAATCGGCTCAAAGCAGTGAATATATATTCAGCCCTTCTAGGATTTATAAAGTAAGTGTCCTATTAATTAAGGCCAAGTGAACACAAAGTAGGAAAAGGATACAAAATGTATGTTTTAATGTAATAAAAAATATCTATGATATAGAACAGGTTATATGTGAAAAATAAGAATTCCCTTAAAACAATAAAAGCAGAGATGTCTCCCTTGAGTATGTATGTGCACAGAAATCCAATATGCATCAAAGAGATTTAAAATTAGAAACAAAAGATAAAATTGACTTTACAAGTGACAGTATCATTACTAAGTTGCAAAATTCAGTTTAATACTGTTGACCTGATGCGGTTAAGTACAAATTATGCACAACAATGGTTAGTGGTGTACCGCTAATAGAAGTCTTTCTGACAAAGCCACATATATTTGTGTATCGTTAATAAAAATCTTTCTGACAAAGCCACATATATTTGGATCCAAAAGGTTTCTTTTTACAGTCCCGCCTTGGAGAGTATAGTAATTTTATCGGTGCCAGTATTTGGAATAAAATTACCTGTGTCTGTATAATCCGGTAAGTAGTGTCTGTAACCTAGTTCATACCTTAGCTCCCATGTTCCTGGAGAATTGGTCTGTATCGTTTGGCTGGAAGTGTACTCACACCCCATGTGACTCTGGTGTCTGACGTCACGGGTGACACTCAGTAAGCTTGTCTTTGCCCAACAATCCGGCCGTTCTGATTTTTTTATTTTGTTTTTTTTATGATATACCAATGTTGCATAAATACAAATACATCTACTATTATTCCTTCACAGTCTAATGTACATGATATGTAGATATGAAAAATTATATTGTTGCAGCCATAGAGAAGGCTATGACTGCTATTCCTCCTTCAAATAAACATAAAGGATCTTTCCAAACTTCTCATAAATTTGGTGAAATTTGTATTGACCGACAGCATACTGAAGTATCCTCTGCTGATGAGGATCTCTTTGGCTCAGAGGATCCTGCATCAGAGACTGAAATTGACAAATATTCTTTTTTTTAAGATTGAATATATTAAAGGAATTACTGTTTACTTTGGGTATTGAGGAATCTAGTCCTCTTGATAACAAAACTAGTAATCGTTTGAATTCTGTTTTTAAAACTTCTGAGGTTACTCCTGAAGTTTTTCCTATTTCAGATGCTATCTCTAATATGATTTCTAAAGAATGGTCTAAGCCTGGTACTTCTTTTAACCCTTCTTCTAGGTTTAAGAAGATGTATCCTTTACCTGTGGCCAATTTAGAGTTTTGGGGAAAAGTCCCTAAGGTTGATGGAGCTATTTCCACTCTTGCCAAATGTACTACTATTCCTATGGAAGCTAGTACTTCTTTTAAGGATCCTTTAGATAGGAAGATGGAATCATATCTTAAAAGAGCATATTTAAATTCTGGCTATATTCTTAGACCTGCTATTTCTATGGCTGATGTTGCTGCTGCTTCAACTTTTTGGTTGGACAGCTTAGCACAGCAGTTATCAGATCCTGAACTGTCTTGTAAAACTGTTCTTTTACTTCAGCATGCTAATCATTTCATTTGTGATGCTCTATTTGATGTAATTAAAATTGATATTAAATCTATGTATTTAGCTATTCTAACTAGAAAAGCTTTATGGCTTAAATCTTGGATTACTATCTCTATCATTTCAGGGTAATAATTTATTTGGTTCTCAATTGGATTCTTTTATCTCCACTATCACTGGGGGAAAGGGAGTTTTTCTGCCCCAAGATAAGAAATCTAAGGGTAAGTTTAAAGCTCCCAATAATTTTCATTCCTTTCGTCAGAAAGAGAACAAAAAAACTCTCCTTCCTCCTTCCTAAGGCCTCTGGTTCTAATTGGAGACCATCTCTGAATTGGAATGAATCCAAGCCTTATAAGAAACCAATTTTAGCCCCTAAGACTGCATGAAGGTGTGGCCCTCAAACCAGATCAACTGGTGGGGGGCCGATTGAAATTATTTCAAGACATTTGGATAGATTCTGTTCAAAATCAGTAGATTTAGGATATTGTTTCTCAAGGGTATCAAATAGGTTTTAGAATAAGACCTCCCATGGGAAGATTCTTTTATTTCTCATGTTCCAACAAACCCCATGAAGGCTCAGGCTTTTTGGAAGTGTGTTTCAGACCTAGAGCTTTTAGGGGTGATTGTCCCAGTTTCTCAGCAGGAACAGAGTTTGGGTTTTTATTCAAATCTGTTCATTGTCCCAAAGAAAGAAGATTCGTTCAGACCAATCCTGGATCTGAAAATTTTAAATCGTTTTGTAAGAGTCTCAACTTTCAAGATGGTGACTATACGGACTATTCTGCTTTTTGTTCAGCAAGGTCATTTAATGTCCACAATAGACTTACAGGACGCTTATCTTCACATTTCGATTCATCCAGACCACTATCGTTTTCTAAGATTCTCTTTTCTAGACAAGCATTACCAATTTGTTTTTGCTCTTCCGTTTGGCCTAGCTACAGCTCCAAGAATTTTCTCGAAGGTTCTCGGTGCCCTTCTCTCTGTAATCAGAGAAGAGGGTATTGCAGTGTTTCCTTACTTGGACGATATCTTGGTACTAGCTCAATCTTTTCATTTAGCAGAATCTCACACAAAACAACTAGTGTGGTTTCTTCAAAGACATAGTATCAGAGAACAAAAAATAGTGGTGCACAGGGTGCACAGGAGAGCACTTGTAGAATGCAAATTACATTGGCAGCTGAATAAAACAATAAACAATAAAATTGCTTGCAAGCACAAGAAAAGGCACGGTATGATGTGTTTCGGCCTTACGCCATCATCAGATACCTGCATAAGTCTCATACTAATTACCTTATAAAGGTACCTGTTTTAACTGATTGGATATTCCTAAACCTTCATTGAAAACTCTCCCTACTCAACCCTTAAAGGAGTGTGAAAAAGAGGCACACAGCATTGTTAACCCATTCAGGTGTTGATAAAAGACACCTTAAATCATGCAAGGTTTATTCTTTTTGTATTTACTAGTTGTGTATAGTGAAAAGTTTGTCATTTAGCAATCTCTATACTAAGTTCTTTCAAAGTACACTGCTTGAAGAAACTGTATTTGCTTTTATAAATCAACCTCATCTTCACTAAATACAATGTAATACTTTAAGATATCATCTAAGCCAAACTAGAGGCTATTAGAATGCATTGTGATTAAAAACCTCTAAATACTCCACAAGTAGGAAGATGGTACTATTCTCTCATTCTTGTAATAAAACTTTTTTCTTACTTACTTACTTACTTCCAGGCATTAATAATGTCAGCCTCTGTATTGAATCCATAAGTTAATCTGGTGTGCATTACAAAAATCCAAAAAGCCTCTCTTCTGGATAAAAGCTTGTCACAATTTCCACCCCTTTCCAGAGTTCTGACTTTATCTATAATTAACCATTTAAAGGTGTCAACATTTCCATTATGTCTCTCTATGAAATAGGGCAGAGTAGGGAACTAATGAAGAAATATAATTCAGATGTTCCTTGATTATCACCCTTGCCTCCCTAGTGCTCATGCATATGTACTGCATCCTGCATTCAGTACACTGTGCCAGGTAGACCACATATTTTGTCCTACAGTTAGTAAAACTCATGACATCATAGACCTTTTGAGTTACATATGACTGGAAAAGCTTTGTTACCCATGCATGGCTGCATGCCTTGCATGTTAAATTACCACATATAAAGTGGCCCTTACAAGTAAGCCAATTGCTTCTGCCCGTGCTTTTCTCTTTAACCACACTTGGTGAAAGATAATTTCCCAAAGTGCAGTTTCGTTTTGGAAAAAAGCAACAACCATTTTTGATGACATCATATAAGTCATTATGACCCTTTAGAATTGGTAGATGTTTCTTAACAATCTTTTTGATTTGCTCATATTGACTGCTAAATGTGGTAATAAAAGAACATTTCTGTCTATCATATGTTCTTCTCCTTTTTTGTGCGTCTGATAATAAATCCTTTCTGTATATTTTCTCAACTTGAGTAAAAGCATTTTCTATAATTTGCCGGTTATAGCCTCTTTGGATAAATCTATCCCTAAGATTGACACTTTCCTGAAGAAAAATCTCATTTTCGGAACAGTTTCGTTTGAGCCTCATATATTCACCCTTTATAATCCCAAAGCCTGTATGTTTTGGATGTGAACTTTTGGCATGTAGGATTGTATTCAACTGAAGTAGCTTCCAATACAGCTCACTTTAAATTTTTGCTTTCTCCAAATTGCCTTTAAGTAATACATCCAAATAGGCAATTTCCATGGGGTTAATCATATATGTGAATTGTAGTCCTACTACATTGTCATTTAAATAATTTACAAAATACTCCACTTCTAATGCTGTACCTGTCCAAACAAAAATTAAATTGTCTATGAACCTGTGATAAAATCTAATACCACTCTTGTATGGGTTACAATCTCCATAGATGTGAGACAGCTCCCACCAACCCATAAATAGGTTGGCGTAAGATAGGGCGAATTTCACCCCCATAGCTGTCCCACATCTCTGCAGATAATATTCCCCATCAACAAGAATATAGTTGTGGTTAAGAAGGAAAGTGATAACTCTGACCAGGAAATCCTTGAAAGGATCATCGTAGTTGGTGAATTTGTTGAAGAAGAACCTAACCGCTATCAAACCCTTATCGTGTGGGATAGCGGAATACAGTCCAACAACATCTACTGTAACCCAAAAGAAGCCTTTCTGACATATTTCATCATCCAAGAGTCTCAGTAGATGCTTGGTGTCTCTTATATAGCTTGGAATCAGCTTAAACAGAGGTTGTAGGAAGGAATCCATCCATGTTGACAATTTCTCCAAAGAGACCCAATTCCAAAGACAATTGGCCTCCCTTTAATGTTCTCCAGGGACTCGTGTATCTTAGGCAGATGATGACAAATTGGAACAACTGGTTCTCTGACATACAGGAATTCAAAGATTGCTTCATCAATAAACCCCTCCTCCCTGCCATCATCCAGAATATGACACACAAGCCCCTGGAAAGCAACAGTAAGATTATTGAGTAATTTACAATATACTTGGTAATCCTCTATCTGTCATTTCTCTTCTCTGACATACTTACTTTTCCACATCACCACAACATTGCCTCCCTTGTTTGCTTCTCTATATACCACTTGTTCTTTCTTTCTAAGTGTCTCAAAGACCTTTCTCTGTGAAAAGGTAAGATTAGATTGAGATTTTTTGGTTGACAAAAGGCTGTGTAAGTTTCTGAGATCATTTTCAACTCGATGATAAAATGTATCCAAAACCTCTCCCCGAGATTTAACTGGGTTAAAAACCAACTGTGGTTTGAAACTCACACCAGCTCTTGTCAATCCAAAATTGTCTTTATAGGTTTCAATTTCCACTTCCAAAAGAGACATAATGGGGCTTATCTATCAAGCTCTGAACGGAGCTTGACGGCCGGTGATTCTGGCGAGTCTTCAGACTCGCCAGAAACACAAGTTATGGAGCAGCAGTCACAAAGACCGCTGCTCCATAACCCTGTCCGCCTGCTCTGAGCAGGTGGATAGGAATCACCGGAATTCAACCCGATCAGGTTGATTGACACCCCCTGCTGGCGGCCCATTGGCTGCAAGTCTGCAGGGGTTAGCGTTGCACCAGCAGCTCACAAGAGCTGCTGGTGCAATGCTGAATACGGAGAGCGTATTGCTCTCCACATTCAGCGATGTCTTGCAGACCTGATCCGCACTGTCGGATCAGGTCCGCAAGACATTTGTTAAATTGGCCTCATAGTCTTTTGCCTCATCAAAAGCAACATCACACTGTGTGCCTAGATTTAATTGAGAAATTTTACATATATCATTGTTATCATGAACATTAGTTTCAGCAGAAAAAAACTTTTTTAGCGTAAGTTTGCGCACAAAATAATTAAGATCTATCACAGTTTCAAAAAGATAGAAATTGGTACTAGGAACAAAACCTAAACCCAAGTTTAATACTTCAATTTCTTCCTGACTCAATACTTCTGTGGTTAAATTGATCACAGTTAGATTTTGTACTTGTTCTTGGATTTCATATCCCTCAGGCCATATCTTTTGGTCTGTGCGTTTCCCTCTCCTCTTTCTTTTTCTACCCCTATTCCTTGTTTTGTCATGTCCTGGTGAAAAACCTGTTCTCCCTGTTCAGTCTTATTTCCTTGCCTTTGACTCTGTTCACATCTATAACTTTCTTCCTAACTACCATCTCTCCCCTGGCATTCATATCATGTATTGCTCCATCTCTATTCTCTGTCACTATATTATCTCAAGTTATAATTGTTAGGAATTATCCCGGGGCATTATTGGAAGATGAGTCTTGGATGAAAACAGTGGCCTTCTCAGACGTCTGGGAAACAATTACCAAAATAACACACACAGGCAGGTTATCATTAGCAAAGGTTTCGTTTATTGTGGACCCAAAAGCACAATATATAGACGTGGATACATTTGGGCACACGTGGGCATTTCTGGTGCGTAGCATCATCTTATTGGCCAAGCCTAACACAGTAATATATTTCCTACTGGCCTTATTGGCATGCAACATAACATATATGAAAAAAAAGACAGACATGAAGAGGAGGAGAAAAAAATGTATTTTGCAGCTTACAGGAAATCATGTAGGCAGTATATGGGTCATGGAACTTAGCTCTGAGCGTTGTGGTTAGGCTACAGGAAGCAGGTGTGGAACACAGGCAGAACAGACAGAAACTTATGTTAGCAAAATAATGTTAGCAAAATTACAAGTGGTGTGAAATAAGTACATAGGTAAAGTGTGCAACACAAATAAGTGATGTTCCCTGACAATTCCCCTCTTTAGTCATAACAATGACTACTACTGGTCTAACGTCTGGAGTGGAATGGGACATTTTTGTATGTGGTATTAGCAGGATGGTATCGACGATGTTGTGGAGTTCGAGTAGGTTGGTGTGGTAGAACCTGTAGGTATTGTGAGATAGGGGTTTGGGGTGGCAGGCGTGTATGTTTAGCAATGCAGAAAACAACTATCTTAAAACAACAATAACAGAATAGTATAAACAAAGCAATGAAAACAATAAAGGTACCAATATTTTTTAGCCATTCTAGGAAGCCTAAGCCAGTGAAGAATTTATCCCAGGGGTTATCAATGCCTGAGTTTTTCTTTAATTCAATGGATAATTCTTCCAATTTCTTAATAGCAAGCGTTACTTTTCCAGTGGGACCTGTATTATCTGGTATGAATGTACAGCATGACCCACCAGTTTGATCATCAAGAACTTTACACACCCCTCCTTTCTCTGCTAAAAGCATGTCTAAGGCCATGCGGTTTTGGAATGTCATGTAAGAGGTTGGGCCGAGTTGCTCAGCAATGCCTTTAAGGGCATCTCTGGTATAATTAACAAAATGTTGTTGATTATAAAATATATAGTTTATCCAGTCTACATTTTTATTGGCAGTTATGATGGGGAAGATGGATTCAAATCCAGCTTTAACCTGGTCACGGGCCTTAAATTCATTTGGGACCCCCCTTGGGACCCCTATAGCGTCTATGTATACATGGGGGTCAAAACTACCTGGGATAGCCTTAGTCTGTCTCCGTGTACGATGAGAGGAGGTGTGGTGAGTGTGTATGTCATCTACACCTAAAATGTGGAGAGGCATGATAACTTTTGCTAGAGCACATTCCCCAGACCATTGTCCCTCTAGCCTAATGCGGATTTTCATATCCCCGCAAATCCAATATATGTCACCTAACGACTGAATGTGGTTATAGGTGTTGAGGTTACTATACTTATAACAGTACCCAGATGTAAAGTTACCTAAGAATCTACCTTTTCCTGTGCCCCTATAACAAGTGTAGTTACCAGGATATATAGAAATTCCCTCACTGAGGTGTGGGGTTTTAGTAATAATGGGGTATTTTTCCTTCCAGGCAATACAGGTTGACTGATTAACAATGGTATTAGTATACAGGCTGAGAAAGCAGGACTCAGCATTACTAGGGATGTTAAGGGGGACAGTACCTAAATGGGGCCGGGCATTACCACAAACATAACAATTTGATCTATTATATTGTTTGGCCGAAAAGGCCATCCATTCTAACCAAAGGTTTTTGTCTGAATAACCTGTTTCTAAGGCCATAGTATCTCTTGGTGAGGGATCAGCTATAGCAAACATGCCCTGAGATGGGGACTGGGTATTAATTAGGTTTTGACCAAGGTTTTGATAAAATTTAGTGACAATTTTGTTCCATTCAGAGGAATTAACCATATCTTGAAGCTGGAAACCACCCTTATCTCGGGATAAGGCCCCTCTTTCCCAAAAAGAGAGCATATAAGGGCCACTATCAATTGTACTGGGGTTTTCAATAGTCAAAGTAAGTTTCATACTCTGTCCGGGTTTACCTGCCGAAAGGCAAAGTCCGGACTTAGAAAGGGTCATTCTTTCCATTAAGGATCTCCTAATTCTATCTTTCTCGGTGAATATAACAGTTCCCCATCTAAGGCCTCCATCTGCATCCCACCCATCAGCATTCGAGTATTTACAATCATCATTACTAGTATCATCCCTCCCTATACACATATAGAATGACCTGGAAGGGATATCGTGGTAAATGTTACACTGTGTTACTACATCCCTGGGGCATAGAATAATGTCACAATAGTCAAAGGCATAAGTGGCAACATGGAGATTTGAAGAATTGTACCAAAAGGTTGTAGAGCGTGGTGATGTGGTTTGTGTAATGGCCATTTTTGAGGGTATGTGCTCGATCACCCTGAAAGGGGTCCGGTCTGCTGACCTTCGGGCTCTACGGAGGGCTGGAACATGTGGTGTTGGCAGGGTTGTTGAGTTCTTGGTTGTGTTTTGTTTCTGGGGTGAGTCAGGGGGAGTGATGAAGTAATTACAAACAGGGGCAATACCATATTGTTCGTCCGGTGTCTCATAATAGCAGGAGGCTATTATCCATCCGGGTATTGCAACCAAGAGCAAGGAGGAAAGGAGGTACAGGTATACCAAACAGGGGGACCCCTGAATGGCGATCATGTTGTTGCAGAAACGTGCTGTGGATATAGATGTTACAGAAGGGACTGTGCGACCAACTTCACCCCTCTTTTGACTGGCAGTCGAGAATGCTACAGGTCTTACAGAAGGGACTTTGTGAACACTTCACCCCTCTTTAGGCACAACTGTTTTCTGAGACGTCCTGGACTGGTGATACAGATGTTTCAGAAGGGACTAGACAGCCAGCTTCACCCCTCTTTGGACAGAGCTTTACCCTAGATGCGTGGATCCAGATGGGCTCCTGGGCTGTGAGGATGGCAGTACGAGTGATGGCCACAACTTCGGTAGGTGGACCGTATGGGAAGCCTCCCTTCTTTGCTTTATTCAGCTGTCTGATGCACACTTTGTCTCCGACCTTGAAGCTGTGGGTTGGTTCCTGTGAGGGAAGAGGAAAACGAGAAGCCACATCACCATAGTTGCCATTTAAAACAGAGATTAATTCATGTACATATCGTTCCCTGATTAAATCTAAATCACCAGTGACTATGTGTGGGTTCCTGACCCAGGGAGTGGGGAACGGTCTACCCATTAAAATCTCAAAAGGAGACAGCTGAGTGGATTTACTTGGGGACATCCGTACCTCAGCTAAGACTGCAGGTAAATGATCCTGCCATTTGACCCAATTCCCTCCCGTGGCCTTAAGGAGTTTTTCCTTAATGGTCCGGTTCATCCTTTCTACCACCCCTGAGCTCTGGGGGTGATATGGTATGTGAAATTTCCATTTTATCTGTAAGTGAGTTACCAATTCCTGCAATACCTTACTAACAAAAGCTGGGCCATTGTCTGAGTTAATCTGCAGGGGGCAACCAAATCTGGGAATGACATCAGTGCAAAGGTGTTTCACTACTGTTTTTGCGTCTTCCCTAGTGGTAGGAAAGGCCTCAGGCCAGCGAGAAAATTGGTCAACTATGACCAGCAGGTAAAACTGTTTGGTTCCTGTTTTAGGTATGTGTGTGAAATCTATCTGCAGGTGGGTGAAAGGTGCGGATGGTGGTGTTAGATGTTCATGTTTTGCAGGTTTATTGTTGTGTTTGGTTTGCAGACAAGTGATGCAACGGTTAATGTAAGATTGTACATGTAACTGTAGATTTTGTATGCAGAAGTAAGGTTTGATTAACTGTAAAGTGTTGTGGATGCTCAGGTGACTGACACCGTGGGCTTGTGAAATAAAAATGGGTGCACTAGTTTCAGGGATACCAATGATTGTCCCATCTTTCCCCTCTTTCGAATAAAACCCCTGAGGGTTTAATTCGAGCTTCTGAGAGACCCAGTATTTGATATCAGTGACAGTGGCAAACTGCTGTAGTGACGATGTGAGCACATCGTCGACCAGAGAGGGTGCCACAAGTATGGGATAAACACTGTCTTGAAATGGAGAGATCTTAGCTGCTTGTTTGGCTACTGTGTCAGCTAATGCATTACCCCTAGCAATAGGATTGTTAAGGTTAGTATGTGCTCGGCAGTGTATGACAGCTATTTCTTTTGGGAGCAGGATGGCTTGTAAGAGTTCTGTGATAAGTGTGGTGTGACTGATGCTTTTACCGTCGGCAGACTTGAAACCTCTTTGTTTCCAAATCATGCCAAAATCATGTACCACTCCAAAGGCATATCTGGAGTCGGTATAGATATTTACAGAGGCATCAGCAAAAAGTTCACAGGCTCGAGTGAGAGCTATTAATTCAGCTGCCTGAGCAGAATTATGCATGACACAGGAAGATTCAATAACAATGTCGGGAAGCTGGACCACTGCATATCCTGCAAGGTACGTGTGGTCATCTGGGCGGCGACATGAGCCATCCACAAAGACGTCAGGGACCCCCGGAATAGGGGTGTCCCGGAGGTCAGGGCGTGGGGTTGTGCTGGAGTGAATGAGTGCAATGCAGTCGTGAAGGGGGAGGTCAGATTGTGGTACGTCAGAGGATAACAAGGCCTTGAGAATAGACGCAGGGCCTGAGTTAGTTGCACAGTACTTAATGGTTAACTCAGAAGTACTGGTAAGCAGTATTTCATAACCACTAAGTCTCTGGGCAGTCATGTGTTGTGTTTGCAGATTGTTAAGGAGGTGCAAAACCTGATGGGAGGTATGTAAAACAAGTGAATGTCCCAGTGTGATAGGTTCGCACATCTCAACGGCCATGGCACACGTTGCGAGGGATCGCAGGCATGAAGGCATACCCTGCACAGGGATGGGCAGCTTTTTAGATAAAAAGGCTACAGGACGGAAAGAGTTACTACCATGCTCTTGGGCACAGACAGCCGCCATGGTTTTACAATTTTCCCTTGCGTACAAATGAAAAGGCTTTGTGTAGTCAGGGAGGCCGAGGGCAGGGGAAGTGGTGATGGACCTGGCAAGTTCATTGTATGCATGGGTCAGAGTCTCTGTCCAGTGAATTGTGGGTGGAGAGTCACTGTGGCAAACGGTGCGGAGGATTGAGTCGTAGTGGGAGCAGTCTGGTATCCACTGTCGACAATAGTTTATTATCCCAAGAAAGGTCAGCATTTCTTTGGGAGTGGCAGGCTTTGGCAGTTTAGAGAGGGCTTTTACTCTTTTTGCACTGAGTTCTCGTTTGCCTTTGGACAGGACAAAGCCTAAGTACTCAACTTGTGGCTGACAGATTTGCAGTTTCTGTTTAGACACCTTGAGCCCTTCATGGGCGAGGAACAACAAAAGGTCCACTAGGTCCTTTTCCCCTGCCTCGCATGAAGTACTACACAATAACAGGTCATCAACATATTGCAAAAGGACGGAACCACAGGGGCTGGTCCAGCTCTTGAGCATGGTATTGAGGACTAGGCCGAATGCGGCCGGACTGTCCGTAAATCCTTGGGGCATTTTTTTCAAGGTCATCTGAAGCCCTCTGTACGTGAAACTGAACAACTGTTGAGTGTCCACATCAACGGGTACAGAGAAGAAAGCATTAGCCAAATCAATGGTAGAAAAAAATTCTGCATTGTGTGGAATGGCCGTAAGTAGTGCGGTCACATCCGGGACTAAGGGAGGGAGAGGTATAATTAATTTATTCACGGCCCTTAGGTCTTGAATAAAACGATAACCGCCCGCCGGCTTAGGCAAGGGGTTAATGGGTGTGTTATACGGGGAGATGGTATGTTTCAGAATACCTTTCTCCAGAAATACCTTAATCATGGGGCCTATGCCCTCCAGCTTGTCGTCACTAATAGGGTATTGTTTAATGAAAACTGGGGAGCAGTCTTCACGCAACGTTGCCCTATATGGGGTGCAGTCTATGGTCCCCGTATCATATGGTCCTGTTGACCATAAGGTACGGGGAATGCTGTCAAAGAGAGTGTCAAAATCTGTGGTTGAAGGCAGATTACGGACATGGTCAGTAACCTGATGTATCTGATTGCTTAACATGGCCGTCTCCGACAACAGTGATTCCTCGGGCGATTTGCCTGATTCACTGAGGTCAAAGTCGACCGTCATGCCACCGTTCCGTGATATTGTCATCATTATTCCCAGTTTACCCATCAAGTCTCGACCAAGGAGACTAAAGGGGCAACCCTTGATAATGTGGAACGAGTGGGACAAAGTTTTGGGAGAGTCGGGTATTTGAACTGTGAGGAGTGGAGTGCGGAAGGTAGGAATTGGCACACCTGTGATTCCCACAGAGGGATTAGACTCTCGCAAGGGTCCATCGTATAATTCGCCCGAGATAGTGGAGCAAGTAGCTCCCGTATCTACGAGGAATTGTAATTCGGAGCCCTCTATGTTAAGAGTAACGAAGGGCTCACGATTATAATATGATGTAACCTTGGGTAAGAGTAGGGTGCCTCCCTCCGGGCAGCCCTATGGCCATTGTATTCTGTGTTGTGGTGGTCGGTTGTCACGTCTAGGTGGTGAGTGTGAGTGTGATCGGTGGTTGTCCCTGGGATAAAAGTTATCCCTGCCCTTACGGGGCGGATGGGGACATTTATTTTTCCAGTGTCCTGTTTCCCCACAATTAAAACACATGTTGCGTCTGTGGTCCTGATTAATTCTACCCCCCCCTTTGCCTATGGCGTGGAAGTGTGTTATCATTAACCTGAACATATGCACCCTTAACACTTTTATCAAAACATCCTGCAGCATGACGGGACTCAATAGCTGATAATAATTCCTTTGAGGTCATTTTGGGCCAATCAGGTATGAGTTGTTTTAACAAGAGACTGTCTGTTGGTGTCATACACCCTAACATAGTCTGATTCTTTAATACAGCCATTCCATCCCCGGAGGATAAGCCTCCTTCCTCTGCCCAACATTTAAAAAATCTTTTAGCAAAGTCTAAAATTGCCTCGTCAGGTTTCTGCTTGCATGCTAAAACTGCACTCATAGATTGCTGTGTCTTACTACAGCGTTTTATTTCAGTTTCTAATTCTGTCCACATGGTTGCCCTAGTTACTGGGTTTGCTAAACCATATGAAGTGACTGAGGTGCTTGTGTCATTTGCGTGTATTGTAGGAACTTTAGTCCAATCCCATTCATCATTTTCGTGATAATTATACAATTTATCAATTATCATTTTAATGTCAGTTTGTGTATACATGGCTCCCTGTAAATATCGTTTAAGGTGAAGGATACAGGCAGCAGGTTGTCTTAAAGGGTCGGGGCAGTCCCTGGTAATATCACTTAATTCACCTGCCGTGAGGGGTTTGATAATCATTTGGTCCCCAGCAATTAAATATGGCATAGTACTTATGGCACTGGTGCCAGAGATGCAGCGGGGGTCTGCCCAATTTGCATCTGCATGTTTTTGAATAGGTTGTGGTACCCAAGGCATTAATTGTTGTTTGGTCTCATTGCGGACAGAGACGTCCGGAGACTCGGGAGTGTGAATTCCATGGACTGGCAAAGTTACATTCGGACGTGGGCGGTAGTCGGAGTCACTATATCTCCTTGGGCGAGTACTAACACGGCCACCAGATGTAACTACAACATTTTGTGCTTCTCTTGCAGGCTCAATTCTATGAGGCTCCTGGACACTTACGTCATCAGGTGCCTCAGCCCCCTGTACATCTCCATGAAGTGGAGGGGGTGGACGTGTTCTGGTTGTATTGTAAGCCACAATTAAATCATCGTCATTATAATTAGTAACACTTGGATATATTCCCGCATATGGCGGTGGCGCAGCCATAGGGGCAGTGGCTATTGTATCTGGGACATTTTTCGCATAGACTATTGGAGGAGGACGTAAAATAATTCTAGAAAGTTTAGATTTATCTATTTTACTGTGTCTATTATTACCACTGAATTTATATCTGTCACAATATTTTAACCATGTATTGCATGTCCCAATCGGGATCTCCTGTATACAAATCAAATGCTTTTTCATTTCCCAAACACAAACCTCTTAACATGTCTTTATGAAATTTACAATTACAACCACTCCTAGGAAATGCATTTCTTGGATCTATATACTCTGTATAGCCACTGACGTCATCTAAAAATGGGATGACCATTGCCCACCCTACATCCTCCTGTCTAGCCACAAATTGTTTACATGTTTCTCCCTCAGTTTGGCTTTGTTTACTTTGACCGGTCCCCATGACCCCTGACCAGTAATAGCCTTACACACACACACAATCAAAGGGATTTAGCGTCTAATGGAGGCAAGTTCTGACTAATCCGTCACTAACAACAGCTGTTTCATACACTGTTACATGTAGTCTTCAAAACTGCTAGCCAGGACGGAGTATCTTAGTACTTAAAGTCAGTTGTTGTCTCCACTAACTCATGCAATAGTAGACACAGGATGAACCTTATGTCCTTATAATAAAATAGCAGCAATGAAATATACAATGAAAATACAATAAGAAATGGTGAGCGATAGTGAACACAGGACACGAGTTGTGTCTATGTCCTCATAATAGAATCACAATATTAAAATACAAACAGTATACAATATGAGTAATACAGAACATATAAAACAAATAATTTCATGATACATATGACTCAAATAACAGAACAATTACAATATGAAGCAAAAGTGCACATTCTATACAGGTGTCACCGTGCTATCGTTTATCCGTGCATCATTAGGCAGTGACTTTCGACACGGTAAACGGTGCGTCTTACACCTGCGTATATGTACTTATAATAGAGTTGCAATAACAAGACAAAACATAAATAGCAGCAATAAGGTACTGGTCTCAACCAAGACTTCAGAGGGCCAAATTAAACCTTAACCTTAAGCTCCATGGAGGTCTCCCTAGACACTTTTTTTACCCACCCGGGTTCTACCAAAGACAAAAAAAATTCCCCAAATAACTGGATATAGACCTTAATGGGCCTCCCACAGGGCACAGAAATCAAGTCACAATATATAGACAAAATTACTCACCCTGTCGAAGGCTCCTGGTCTATCACACTTCTGATCACCAGATTGTTAGGAATTATCCCGGGGCATTATTGGAAGATGAGTCTTATATGAAAACAGTGACCTTCTCAGACGTCTGGGAAACAATTACCAAAATAACACACACAGGCAGGTTATCATTAGCAAAGGTTTCGTTTATTGTGGACCCAAAAGCACAATATATAGACATGGATACATTTGGGCACACGTGGGCATTTCTGGTGCGTAGCATCATCTTATTGGCCAAGCCTAACACAGTAATATATTTCCTACTGGCCTTATTGGCATGCAACATAACATATATGAAAAAAAAGACAGACATGAAGAGAAGGAGAAAAAAATGTATTTTGCAGCTTACAGGAAATCATGTAGGCAGTATATGGGTCATGGAACTTAGCTCTGAGCGTTGTGGTTAGGCTACAGGAAGCAGGTGTGGAACACAGGCAGAACAGACAGAAACTTATGTTAGCAAAATAATGTTAGCAAAATTACAAGTGGTATGAAATAAGTACATAGGTAAAGTGTGCAACACAAATAAGTGATGTTCCCTGACAATAATATTCTCTTCTTGTATGTTACTGACCTGGCCTTCCACTCTTGATAGTTGTAATGGGTCTTCATGTGCCTGGTTGAGTATAGTAGGAACTATATCATCTTCATCAGTAGATGATATATCAGAGTCTGAAAGGGAAAATGATACATGTTTACTACCACTTTTAGCATTTGAATCCTCAAGAGGCGAGGTTACCAATCAATATTTTAGAACTCCATGCTATTTTCAGAGCTCTTCAGGCTTGGCCTCTATTAAAGAGAAAACTTTACATTCGTTTTCAGACAGACAATATCACTACAGTGGCATTTGTCAATCATCAAGGAGGGACTTCCAGTCCTTTAGCAATGAAAGAAGTATCTTGGTTACTTTCTTGGGCGGAATCCAACTCTTGTCAAATTTCTGCGATTCATATCACAGGTGTAGACAATTAGGAAGTGGATTATCTCAGCCGTCAGATTTTACATCCGGGGGAGTGGTCTCTACATCCAGATGTGTTTTTTCATCTTGTACAGATGTGGGGTCTTCCAGAAATAGATAAGTAAAGATGTGTGTGAAAAAAAGGTTTTCATAAATCCAATATAATCTCCTTAGTAGAAAATATGGAGGGTGCTCAGTGTAGAAATATTAGATGCAAAAAAGTACTGTAAAGAAAATATACACCATAAAGAGAACTTGCTTAAGATACTTATCTGAAATGAAGGAAACAACGACACACAGTACAATATGGATAATAAAATATAACCTTAATTAGTTAAATAAATAAAAGAGGGGGGGGATAGAATCTAGGTACCTAGTATTTTACCCGCACGTGTCCTACTCTAAGAGCGGGTGTTCACAAGCTCGTTCTCTTCTTTCCTTGCCGGGATCCTGTTGGTTTCAGCAGATGCAAGAAGGAGCGTGAATTCCAGCGAGACGCTGACCGCAGTGTGAACATAATCGGCTACAGTGGAGGTTCAGAACGAACCACAGCTGCTCTGAAAAGGTGTGAGTAAAAGTCATATGTCTCGGTCTTAAGGTGAGCAGTGCATATGCAATATCAAGAGGTGTTTCAGTTTGCGGACAGCACGGAGGTTAATTTTACATATGTCACTGATGGTCGACACCTGACTTTCCTTCTGATACAGAAACCAAGTTACAGTTCAAATCTTCGATACATCAAAGGCGTTTTAAAACGCCCTGGTTTTGGACATTGTATCTATGTATGGTTTGCCGATGGTCTGGCCAGATACATTATATGTATAACTACTAAACCATATTGCATAGCAATTCTACAAATTAGACCGGATCCTTTTGGACATTTGTCTCAAGCGATGAACATTTGGTGTTAATTGTATACACATTGCTAGCATATTTTTATTTTTATCCTTATATTTTTTATTATCTATTTTTTCCTTTTCTATTTTTTCATATATCTATTTTTATTCATTTTTGATAATAACTTTTAGGGCGGTATTCCAATTAGAATATATAGTTATTATTTTTTTTCTTGTGCCATTTTTTTATTGTCTTTTATATTTGAATGTGTTATTTAACAGGGAGACGTCCCTTATATTATGCTCTTATATTTTTGAAGTAAAATATTTTATACTGTACGTTTGATTCATTGTAATCTGTAATCTGTATGCTTGATTTTCTGCTTATTGTATTGCTAGGATTACTGATTAAGTGTGTTGGTTACCTTAGCTAAGAGCGCCCTCTCATCTATGGTATAAGTTTTGTTCTATTTCGACCGTCTTGGGAGACGGTAGGAGAGAGGCTTAGTTAACCTTAAGATTGTAGCAATGTAAAAGTTTTGTATTCTCTTGTAATGGGCATGCGGCTAACTCTGAACTCTGTCTGTCTCCCGAAGCGCGTTCATGTAAGCCGCATGCACATTAACAAAAGGAAGCCCCTACTATGCTTACATTATAAGTTTTGCTCATTCTAGTCTTTGGGGAATCCTTCAATGCCGACACACTGCTAGTACAATCTCCGCTAAAATACTAAACATCAAATTTAGTGATTCATTGTTAGTATCTTAGAGGAGATCATAAGATTGCGCATAAATTAATTACTCGATTACGAGCACGCTTCCTTACGCATGCAGCGGGTGGGACCGCTGATCAATGTAAGAACAATGAAGCCGGAAGAAAGGGAGTGGGCGGAGGAAGATACTTCAGAGTAAGATCGCATTTATATAAATATTCCCAAAAACGTAAAAAATAAAAAAATAAAAAGTTAGCGACTGAACTTGTTTATAGTCAATTAAACTAAAGCCGTATTCCAAAATGGTAAACTTTACTTTCACTTTAAGCTTTGGCAAAAGTTAAACCAATTTCTCCTCCTTTGAATCTAAATTTGGTTTTGAAGATTTTGTAGGCTGCTTTTGAGCCTACGCATAAGGTGGATATTAAGCTTCTTTCTTGGAAGGTTTGTTTATTTTGGCTATCTCTTTTGCTAGAAGAGTCTCTGAGTTGTCTGCTCTTTCATGTGATCCTACTTATCTTAATTTTCATCGGGTTAAGGCAGTTTTAATTCTACCATTTTTATGTTTTTGCTTCTTCTGAGGCAGCCTTTGGTAGCAAAGTCCTTCATACAATTAGTTGTCTCAGGTTTATTTGTTTTTGCCTGTTGGTTATTTTTAATTGCATATAAAAAATGGAGAGATATACTATTTTCTTTCAGTTCTATTAGGGTTGTGGATTTAGTTTATCTGTGAAAATACAGATGTTCTTTATATCCTGCCCTTTTTTCTCATTACACATGGTCTCCACAGCTTGGGTATTAGTTTCCAGAAGTAATACTTTCACCACCTGTATGAATGAAAACATAATTTATGCTTACCTGATAAATTAATTTCTTTCATGGTGGTGATAGTCCATGAGACCCTATCCTGTTATTTTTCTGGTGATGGATTATTTTTGTTTGCACATCTTTTTTCCTTGTTCCTATTTTTTGCTTGGCTATATGTCATACTAGTTTCCAGTAAGGTGGGAGGGGTTTTATAGCGCTCTTGGTGGTTTGGGAGTCTTTGCCTCCTCCTAGTTTCACGGATGAGTAATTCCCAGGAGTAAATAATTGTGGACTCTCACCATCATGAGAGAAATTAATGTATCAGTTAAGCATAAATTATGTTTTTTTAACTCGTATGCATGCATTATTTGTTAAAAAAAAAAATCCAAGCAGGTATAACGAAATGTACAAAACAAATCCAAATGTTTGTGAATGTGTAATTTACAAACTAGGCTATATAGAGTAGAACTTACAATAGTAATATATAAAATAACTTTTCGCTATAATGCTGTGCAGAGGAACAGGAATTAGACATTGGCTGCTTTATATGTCAATTGAAATAGCAGCAACTATTTCCTTACCATTCAGTTATACAAACTATAACAAAGTTCTATAAATATAGTAATAATAAAGGGCATTGGAGTTGCAGAATATTTTATATCTTGTGTATTTTTAAACATCTATATAATTGTTTATCCAAATGTATTCTAGACTGAATTCTTCTTATACATCTTTTAATCCATAATAATAATTTCATTATCAGATCTCTCTCTCTCTAATCCTCTTTTTTTCAAGAAAACTGGGATTTATGTAATCCTCTAAATTCTACTGGTGGATAAAAACTAGATTTGAAAAGCATATTATTCCGATCTGTGTGCGTTCTGAATAAATCTATGATTACTTTTCAGTCTTCTATAATTACCTTAACTGTGTCTTATGAAATCTCAGTGTTACTAGCATTAACAGTACATTTAACTGTGTCATGTATAATATTATATTACTTCCATTTCTTTTCCTTTCCAGATGAGAATAAAATATTCTCACTCTGTCATTTTGTTAGCAAACATCCTTTAATTTGCTGTACGTTATCTTAGCACCTCTGCTAAGGACAGTTGGGGTCATATATGTTGCAGGGTTAAGCTTGTGAAGTCTGCAGTGTGCACTTCCAATTCTCAGAATTTTTGTAGAATGTTCAGTTATATTACAGGAACAATGGTCAAATAATGAGATTATTCTGCAATGTTTTTTTAGTGATGCATAATTAAACAATTTCTATCACACTTTCTTATGTTTCTTTAAATGTGATTCAGAAAATACAATACAGTCTCTTTATTTAGTCTTTCTTGTCCCTATTTACAATAGTGAGCCTTTACTTTTGCTATTTTTGATATATATATATATATATATATATATATATATATATATGTATTTATTTTATTTATATATATATATATATATATATATATTGTGTATATATATATATATATATATATATATATATATATATATATATATATATATATAGTTCCAAAGATGACTGCACTCTGGGTATACAACTTAACACAGCAACTTCCAGGGTGCAAAGAATCAAAGTTAATGCAGTATTCAGTAAAAGACTGCACTCTCTGGTCTTCCATAAAAAATAAATTTTATTTATAGATAGTTAAAAACATGGAAAAAACATGACGTTTTGATGCCTTACTGGCATCTTTATCAAATGTCCCCAAGAGTCAAATGAACACCATCACCGTTTCACACACATCCTCAAAGGAATGTTGGCTGCGCGCACAGCCAAAAGTATTCACCTGGATGCAGCGAAGCTGCCTCCAGGTGGATTCAGAAAATGGCAGGGTGGATTCAGAAAATGGCAGGGTGGTGAAAGAATCCACTCTGCATCTGGGTGGATTCCAAAAATGGCAGGCTGGTGAAAGAATCCACCTTTGGATTCTTTCAGCACCCTGCCATTTTCGGAATTCACCAGGAGGCAAACGGAGCATTATAAAAAAAAATAAAATAACCGCTGCAATAAGTATCAAAAAAAAAAAACCTAACCGTCCGCAATAAGTTATAAAAAAAAAAAGCCTGCACGAAGTATTAAGAAAAAAAAAATACCCAATAAAATTATTAACCCCTAAATCCGCCAAACACAACATCACAAACTACCTAATACATCTATTAACCCCTAATCCGCCAACCCCCCTACAACGCATTAAACCTAGTTTACCTATTAACTCCTAAACCGCCAACCCCCACAATGCAAAAAAATAATTTAATGACTAAGCACCCTAACCTAACACCCCCTAAATTAACCCCTTAATTACATAAAAAAATACTACATTACAATTAAAATTAAAAAATTACATTACTTTAATCAAACATTACAAAAAATAATAAACAACACTATCCAAAATAAAAAAATTAAACCTAATCCCTATAAAAATAAAAAAGCCCCCCAAAATAAAAACACCCCCTAATCTAAGAATAAACTACCAATAGCCCTTAAAAATGCTTTTTGTAGGGCATTGCCCTAAAGAAATCAGCTCTTTTACATTACACATAAACAAAGTCCCCCCTAACAGCAAAACCACCCACCCACCAAACCCCCGAAAATAAAATAAAAAACTAACACTAATAAACCTAAACTACCCATTGCCCCTAAAGGGGCATTTGTATGAGCATTGCCCTTAAAAGGGCATTAAGCTCTTTTTCACTGCCCTTAAAAGGGCATTCAGCTTTTTTACAAATTGCCCAATAAACCCTAATCTAAAAAAACAAAACAAAAAAAAAAAACACCTAACACTAAAGCCCCAAATAGGTACTCACTGTGTCAGAAGTCCGGTGGAGAAGGTCTTCTTCCAGGCGGGTCTATCATCTTCAGCCACAGTGAATGCTGCGTGGAGTGGAGATCCAGAACGGTCTTCCCAGATGTGCGCGGAGCGAAGGTGGCGCGGAGCGGAGGTCCGGAGCGGTCTTCCCAGATGTGGCGATCCTCGGCGGCGGTCATAGGCGGTCCTCGGCAAAGGTGTGGAGGTTCCTCTTCATGCAATCGTCTGCCACACACTGAAAATTTTATTTAAGGTACCCCATATTTATTGGGGTACCTTGCATTCCTATAAGCTGGGATTTTCAAAATCAGCCAAACGGATGAGAGCTACTGAAATCTTATTGGCTGATTTGAACAGCCAATAGGATTTCAGTAGCTCTAATCCTATTGGCTGTTTTGAAAAATTCAGTGAATAGGAATGCAAGGTACCCCAAATTGATTGCAGTACCTTGCATTCAATATTCAGTATATGACGGACATCGGATGAAGAGGAGCCTCCATGCCACCGAGAACCACCACTGCCGCGAGGACCACCGCCGAGGACTGCCAACGCCACTACAGATGACCACCGCCGAGGATCGCCACATCTGGGAAGACCACTCCGGACCTCCGCTCTGCGCCGCTTTCGCTGTGGATGAAGATGATGGACCCGTCTGGAAGAATACCTTCTTCGCCACACTTCTGAAACAGTAAATAGCTATTTGGGGCTTTAGTGTTAGTTAGTTTTTTAATTTTTTGGGGTGGGTTGTTTTTTTAGATTAGGCTTTTTTGGGCAATTTCAAAAAGAGCTAAATGCCTGTTTAAGGGAAATGCCCATACAAATTCCCTTTTAGGGGCATTGGGTAGTTTAGGTTTATTAATGTTATTTTTTTTATTTTGGGGGGTTTGGTGGGTGGGGGGGTTTTACTGTTAGGGGAGATTTTGTTTATTTTTAATGTAAAATAGCTGATTTCTTTAGGACAATGCCCTACAAAAAGCCCTTTTAAGAGCTATTGGTAGTTTATTCTTAGATTAGGGGGTGTTTTTATTTTTATAGGGGTATTAGTTTAGGATAAATTTTATTATTTTGGACAGTTTTGTTTATTTTTTCTGTATTTTTATTTTTTTATTTTTTGCAGCTTGGGAGGTTTATCAACTAGTATATATATAATAAATTATAAAATAATATAAGCTTTAAAAGGTAAAAAAAAAAACAAGATACAGTAGTTAACATTCTCTTGTGCAACCTATAATTTTGAAATTTAACAACTAGTGAACTAAATATTTATATTTTATTGAATAAAAAAATTGAAGTCAAAATTAAAGTCTCATTATTCATATAAATAATAGTGGATATAAAAAGTCTATACACCCCTGTTAAAATGTCAGGTTTCAGGTTTCTTTGAGGCAAAGATAAATCATTTTAGAACTTTTTCCACCTTTAATGTGACCTATAAACTGTACAACTCAATTGAAAAACAAACTGAAATCTTTTAGGTAAAGGGAAATAAAAAACTAAAATAATATGGTTGCATAAGTGTGAACACCCTTTTATAACTGGGGATGTAGCTGTGTTCAGAATTAAGCAATCACATTCCAAATCATGTTAACTTGGAGTCAGTACACACATGTCATCATTTAAAGTGCCTCTGATTAACCCCAAATAAAGTTCAGCTGTTCTAGTAGGTCTTTCCTGACATTTTGTTAGTCGCATCCTACAGCAAAAGCCATGGTCCGCAGAGAGCGTAAAAGCATCAGAGGCATCTCATTGTTAAAAGGTATCAGTCAGGAGAAGGGTACAAAAGAATTCCAAGGCATTAGATATACCATGGAACACAGTGAAGACAGTCATCATCAAGTGAAGAAAATATGGTGCAACAGTGACATTACCAAGAACTGGACGTCCCTCCAAAATTGATGAAAAGACGAGAAGAAAACTGGTCTAAGAGGCTGTCAAGAGGCCTACAGCAACATTAAAAGAGCTGCAGGAATATCTGGCAAGTACTGGCTGTGTGGTACATGTGACAACAATCGCCCGTATTCTTCATATGTCTGGGCTATGGGGTAGAGTAGCAAGACGGAAGCATTTTCTTACAAAAAAAACATCCAAGCCCGGCTAAATTTTGCAAAAACACATCTGAAGTTTCCCAAAAGCATGTTGCAAAAGGTGTTCTGGTCTGATGAAACCAAAGTTGAACTTTTTGGCCATAATTCCAAAAGATATGTTTGGCGCAAAAACAACACTGCATATCACCAAAAGAACACCATACCCACAGTGAAGCATGGTGGTGGCAGCATCATGCTTTGGGGCTGTTTTTCTTCAGCTGGAACTGGGGCCTTAGTCAAGAAAGAGGGAATAATGAACAGTTCCAAATACCAGACAATATTGGCACAAAACCTTCAGGCTTCTGCTAGAAAGCTGAACGTGAAGAGGAATGGGATCACCAGAAGAAGATTAAAGTTTTGGGAGCCCAGACCTGAATCCAATTCAAAATCTATGGGGTGATCTGAAGAGGGCTGTGCACAGGAGATGCCCTCTCATTCTGACAGATTTAGAGTGTTTTTGTAAAGAAGAGTGGGCAAATCTTGCCAAGTCAAGTTGCGCCATGCTGAAAAACTCATACCCAAAAAGACTGAGTGTTGTAATAAAATCAAAAGGTGCTTCAGCAAAGTATTAGTTTAACCCCTTAGTGACCAGAGCACTTTTCCATTTTCTGTCCGTTTGGGACCAAGGCTATTTTTACATTTCTGCGGTGTTTGTGTTTAGCTGAAATTTTCCTCTTACTCATTTACTGTACCCACACATATTATATACCGTTTTTCTCGCCATTAAATGGACTTTCTAAAAATACCATTATTTTCATCATATCTTATCATTTACTATAAAAAAAATTATAAAATATGAGGAAAAATGGAAAAAAACACACTTTTTCTAACTTTGAACCCCAAAATCTGTTACATATCTACAACCACCAAAAAACACCCATGCTAAATTGTTTCTAAATTTTGTCCTGAGTTTAGAAATACCCAATGTTTACATCTTCTTTGCTTTTTTTGTAACTTATAGGGCCATAAATACAAGTAGCACTTTGCTATTTTCAAACCATTTTTTTTCAAAATTAACGCTAGTTACATTAGAACACTAATATCTTTCAGGAATCCCTGAATATCCATTGACATGTATATATTTTTTTTTAGAAGACATCCCAAATTATTGATCTAGGCCCATTTTGGTATATTTCATGCCACCATTTCACCGCCAAATGCGATCAAATACAAAAAATTGTTCACTTTTTCACAAATTTTTTCACAAACTTTCAGTTTCTCACTGAAATTATTTACATACTGTTTGTGCAATTATGGCATAAATGGTTGTAAATTCTTCTCTGGGATCCCCTTTGTTCAGAAATAGCAGACATATATGGCTTTGGCATTGCTTTTTGGTAATTAGAAGGCCGCTAAATGCCACTGCGCACCACACGTGTATTATGCCCAGCAGTGAAGGGGTTAATTAGGGAGCATGTAAGGAGCTTTTTGGGGTAATTTTAGCTTTAGTGTAGTGTAGTAGACAACCCCAAGTATTGATCTAGGCCCATTTTGGTATATTTCATGCCACCATTTCACCGCCAAATGCGATCAAATTAAAAAAAACGTAAAATGTTTCACAATTTTAGGTTTCTCACTGAAATAATTTACAAACAGCTTGTGCAATTATGGCACAAATGGTTGTAAATGCTTCTCTGGGATCCCCTTTGTTCAGAAATAGCAGACATATATGACTTTGGAGTTGCTTTTTGGTAATTAGAATGCTGCTAAATGGCGCTGCGCATCACACGTGTATTATGGCTAGCAGTGAAGGGGTTAATTAGGTAGCTTGTAGGGAGCTTGCAGGGTTAATTTTAGCTTTAGTGTAAAGATCAGCCTCCCACCTGAAACATCAGACCCCCTGATCCCTCCCAAACATCTCTCTTCCCTCCCCTACCCCACAAATGTCCCCGCCATCTTAAGTACTGGCAGAAACTCTGCCAGTACTAAAATAAAAGGTATATTTGGGCTTTTTTGTGAATTTTTTGTTAGCATATTTACATATGCTTCTGTGTAGGGATCCCCCTTAGCCCCCAACCTCACTGATCCCCCACTAAACAGCTCTCTAACCCTCCCCCTCTGACTTAATGTGCGCCATCTTGGGTACTGGCAGCTGTCTGCCAGTACCCAGTTTAGAGAAAAAAAATGCTTTTTTTAAAATAAAATATGTCCCTTTTCTGTAGTGTAGCTTTCCAACCCCCCCCCAAGACCAACCCCCCACCCCTTCCAGATCCCTTAGATGGTAAAAGTAAAAGTTTATTTCATTTTTTTTTTACTTTTACTTTTTTACTTTTCTGTAGTGTAGCGGTTCCCACCCGCTCCCGCCCCGTGCACGCGCCCCCCCCCCCCCCCCCCCGTGCACGCGCGCGCCCCCGTGCGCGCCCCCGACGGTCCCGATCCCGATCCCGCCCCCCGTGACGTCACGCGCAACACCGATGGCCGCCCACCCGCCTCCCAATTCGGCTCCCACCCACCAACGATACCGGCCATCGATGTCCGGTGCAGAGAGGGCCACAGAGTGGCTCTCTCTGCATCGGATGGCCATGTATGGTTATTGCAGGATGCCTCCATATCGAGGCATCACTGCAATAACCGGAAAGCAGCTGGAAGCGAGCAGGATCGCTTCCAGCTGCTTTCCACACCGAGGACGTGCAGGGTACGTCCTCAGGCGTTAACTGCCTTTTTTTTGAGGACGTACCCTGCACGTCCTCGGTCATTAAGGGGTTAAGGGTGTTCACACTTATGCAACCATATTATTTTAGTTTTTTATTTTTATTTCCCTTTACCTAAAAGATTTCAATTTGTTTTTCAATTGAGTTGTACAGTTTATAGGTCACATTAAAGGTAAAAAGTTCTGAAATTATTTATCTTTGTCTCCTTTTTTTACATCACAGAAACCTGACATTTTAACAGGGGTGTGTAGACTTTTTATATCCACTGGTAAATAGGTTAATTTACTAAGCAGCGGATGCTGCTTTGGAGACTTTGCTTATTTGAGCCTCTCCATGACCTCTGAAGTTGCAGAGATATATCACCCTGAAATTGCTTGTTCTGAGTGATTGACAGTCTTTGTTTGATCAAGAGAATGGGATGGCACTGCACATGCAAATACTTGTGCAACACAAAATTACTTTTTTTTTTCGTCAAATTTACTTATTCTTTGTTGAAACGTAGCACCATTCCATGTAGATTTTATATTAGTAGTAAGCATCTTTTATTTTAAAATTGTAGTCTATCTGAATCTTGAAACATTAAGCGCTAGTATAAAAAGCTTTCAATACACTTTTAGAACATGCAATTTTAAGCAAATTTCTAATTTACTTCTATTATTAATTTTTCTTTGTTTTCTTGCTATCTTTATTTAAAAAGCAGGAATTTTAAGCTTAGTAGCTGGCCCATTTTTGGTTTAGAACCTGGATTATGCTTTCTTATTGGTTTGCTAAATGTAGCCCCCAATAAGCAAGCACTATCCAGCAGAGGTGGGGCATTGGTTGCAAGTCACAAGTATGTCTTGAGTTTTTGTATTTAAAGAGACACTGAACCCAAATTTTTTCTTTCGTGATTCAGATAGAGCATGCAATTTTAAGCAACTTTCTAATTTACTCCTATTATCAATTTTTCTTCGTTCTCTTGCTATCTTTATTTGAAAAAGAAGGCATCTAAGATTTTTTTTTATTTAGAACTCTGGACAGCACTTTTTTTATTGGTGGATGAATTATACCCAGTTTGCCCCCAAAAACGTTTTTTTTTTTTTTATAAAATATAGCTTTTTCTGTAGTGTAGCTGCCCCCCTCAATACCCCCTCCCCCTCCCAGATCCTTTGATACTTATTTTTTTTTTTATATTCCCCCATCCCTCTCACCTAGAATTCAGGAATCATTGGTGGTAGTGGTTGCTGCGTGCGTGCAGACACACATGCGCACGCGCTCCCCCGCAGACCCCCGCACGCTCCCGGCACCCGGCGTGCACATTGCACTTACAGGATGCCGGGTAGAGATGGGCCGCCCACCCGCCTCCCTGCTAAGCTCCCACCCACCAACGATCGGCACCATCACTACCGATGCAGAGAGGGCCACAGAGGGTCTCTCTCTGCATCGGATGCTTGAAAAGGGGCTTCCAGCGCTCATTTAGACCAAGGACGTACCAGGTACGTCCATTGTCACTAACTGACAGTTTTTTAAGGACGTACCTGGTACGTCCTTGGTCGTTAAGGGGTTAAATATTCATGATACCCAAATGTTGAAGCACATGAAATTAATGAAGCATAGTAAAAAGCTGACTAGAAAATATCACCTGAACATTTGTATGTAAAAAAGGAAGATATTTTACCTCAAATTTCCTAAGTATTCACACTCCACTGTAAAAAGACTTTAAGCAGTCAATCAGGATGCTTGTCCCAGGACTTGCTAGGGAGTGTGCATCTGTCACTTGCAGGCACAGTTATGTTATTTTCCTATTCCGTTTAAGTAAGTTCTATGAATTTCAGTGAAATCTCATGAGATCTCACAGCAAAGGCAAAGCATTACCGCCACACTGCTGATGCTGATTGGCTTTTGTTGTTTGTTTTTGTTTTTTTCAGTTTGCAGCTGAACAGCAGCTGAAGTATAAATGTTTACTCTGGTGATCAGAAGAAATTGTGAGGTAAAATATCTTCCTTTTTTACATAGAGATGCTCAGGTGATATTTTATTGTCAGCTTTTTCAAGTGATTTAGCATATAAGTATTATGTCCCTTTAATACCTGAACAATACTTAAAGGGACACTAAAGTTAAAATTAAACTTCATGATACAGATACAGCATGCAATTTTAAACAACTTTCCAATTTACTTCCATTAACAAAATGTGCACAGTCTTTGTATATTTACACTTTTTGAGTCACCAACTCCTACTGAGCATGTGCAAGAGTTCACAGCATATACGTATATGCATTTGTGATTGGCTGATGGCTGTCACATGATACAGGGGGAGTGGAAATAGACATAACTTTGCAATTTATTTAACAAAAATCTACTTCTCATTTGAAGTTCAGACTTTCTATTGCATTGTCTTCTTATCATGCATTGGTTGATTATGCAAATCTACTGTATTGACTGGTCCTTTAAAGGCGTATTGTATGCTAAAGATTATCTATGCATAGCAAAGAACAGTAATTAAACATAGTACATATATTGGTTGTATATAAATAATTAAGTAAAAACTGTTTAAATATAAATTGAAATTGGCAAGAATGACTTGCAATGCATATCTAACGTATTCATGCTTACTGATAGGAAATACTCAACTCTTTTGGTGGAAAACCACAAGCCTCCCTAAGTCTGTAAAAAGGCAACCATTAAACAAAAGGAACATATTTTTATTTATCTTTTTTATTATTATTATTTATAACCCAGAAACAAAAAAATAAAGTAAAATATCCAGAACTATGAGTTAATTAAAGTTTAAAGATAACATCCGTGAAATGGCAAATTGAAAATAGTATAGGACGTATTGTATGTATGTAACATGTGAGAAGCAAGTGACATTAAATCTTATTATATACTAATGCAATTCCCTACAAAGGGCTAGATTACAAGTGGAGCATTTATTTATCGCACACCCGCAAACAGGCATATTTGGGAGCTTGCGGTAGCAATTAGCACTCAAATAACCAGATATACACATATTAACACATAAATATATATGTATATAAGCATACATATATATATTTCAATTTGTTGCCCATCGCTGCATGACTTACCTCCTTCGTTGCCCTAGTTCTCATGTCGTGTCTCATAGCATGAGAACAAGGATCCCATTGGAGTGCGCTCTTGTGAGTGCAATGCTTCCTTGCAATGTGAATGCGAGGTCACATTTGCATTGCACCTAACTTGTAAGACCAGCACACATTTGCATGCGCTGGTATTACTAAATTGAGTGCAAATATCGTTTTTGCGGAAGCGATATTTTGAGCTCAACTTGTAATTAGGGATGGGCGAATGTGTTTATATCCAAATTCGAATGTTAGAACGAATGTTATTGTAGAAATTTGATTTACATAATAGAATGTTGATAAGAACGAATATTCTTAAAAATTCAATTTTCTAATTTTATTTACAGTTTTCGAATGTTACATTCAAATAGCACATTCGAATTCGAATATTACATTTATAAAACACAATTTTAGACTAGAAACAATATTTTGAATGTCACATTCGAATCGAATATCACATTCGAATCGAATGTCACATTCGAATTCGAATATTACATTTATAAAACACAGTATTAGACTAGAAATACTATTTTGAATTTGAATGTCCCATTCGAATCGAATATCACATTCGAATCGAATATCACATTTAAAACACAGTATTAGACTAGAAATACTATTTCAAATTTGAATGTGACATTTGAATTCGAATGTAGCATTCAAATTCGAATATTACATTTATTAAACACAGTTGTAGACTAGAAATACTATTTCAAATTTGAATGTCACATTCGAATTCGAATGTCAAATTCAAATTCGAATATTACATTTCGAAATTGAATGAATACATAGCTAAACATTCTATTATTCGAACAAATAGTTTCAAATTTTATTGAAAAATTTGAAAACGAAAATTCGAAAATAGAATGTTAGAATTTTATATAAACATTCGAAATTCGATTCAAACAAACAAATGTATCAAAATTCGTTTTAAATTTCAAATTTTTAGAAACATTCGCCCATCCCTACTTGTAATCTGGCCCAAAATATTTAATTATGCACTTTCATTATTTATTTTTCTTGCTTTCTCTTTAATTAAAATCTGACTACATTGTCTCCACTAACTCTCATACAAGCTACAAATTGATTGATATGTACAGGAGCACATATCTGTTCATAAAATTGCCAAAGTAAATTAGGTAAAACACGCTCTACTTGAGACTGTTCAATGTGTGTGCTAATGGTTTGTAAAATAATGCAAATGTTCCTTTAAAGGGGCATGAAGCCCAACATTTTTCTTTCAGGATTCAGATAGAGAATACAATTTTCAACAACATTCGAATTTACGTTTGTGTACTACTGCTGGGAGCTAGCTGAAAGCCAATGACAAGAGGCATATGCAGCCACCAATCAGCAACTTCGGAGTCTACCTAGGTATTATATTCAACAAAGTATAAAAAGAGAACAAAGCAAATTAGATAATAGAAATAAATTGCAAAGTCATTTAAAATTGCATGTTCTATCTCATGAAAGAAAAAAATATATAGTTTTATGTCCTATTTAGATTGCACATTCAAATAAGGGCCATCTTGCAATGCTATAGTTTTAATTAACTTGGTAGAACCTGCTAGCTATGACTAAGCACTTAATGTAACTCAGATAATATTTCATTACAAACATTATGAAAACACTGTCTGATACATCAGGCTCGGTAGAATTCTAAACTTGTTTGAATAGCTTGTTTGAACTTTAATACGTGTTAAAGCACCTAATCTCCTTTCAACATTATGACCCTAGATGAGAAGAGCAGAAAGATTGCTTTCTTTGATTTTAAATTAAATGGATTTCACTGGTAAATTGGATTTTATTATGCTCTGTAAGAACATATTTGATAAGGCGAGATATTTTGCCTACAGTACCTTTTATTAATTGATTCAGATCAAAGGAAAAATTTAATTTCAAGCAACCTTTGAAATAACCATTTAATATGTAAAATTTATTTTTACATAAATTTTCTTCTAAAATGTTGCCTAGCTATCATCCCTTTTTAAAGCAAAGTTTCCTTTAAAGGTACATAAGTATTGTCTTACCCACAATTACAAAGGCTAGCTTTATATTTACTGCTATCTAGTATAAACATAAATGAAAGTTGATTGTTATTAATTTGTGGAATTGTTACTGCATCTTTTTAATATTTTGTTGAATTCACAGTTTACATAAATTATATACTTAAGGTAAAAAATATGATTTTACCTTTGGATTTTCATTAGCACATTGAAAGACATTGCAACAGTGGTTGTTTTACAAATTATAGGAGATAAATGTTTTTACCACCATTTTCCAAACTTTACCACCTCATTAGCAAATACGCTTTATGATGATCCAGTGCTTAACCTGTCATAGTCAGGAAAGCATGTCTGTTTCAGATGTTCAATGGTGGGGTTTGCAGTCTAATGGTGTGACTGGGTGGTTAGGGGTGTGACTAGCTGGTCTGGGGGTGTGGTTAGCTAGAAAGAAAAAGCAGAAGGGAGGGGCTTTTCTCCCTGCTCCTCAGCACAATTTGAGAGCAATCTTAAAGATTTATGTTTGCACCACTTGTACACACATGTAGAATTACTATTGCACTTGATGAGTTTAAGGTGGGTGCGTGCAGCACTGAAAGATGGGCAGTCTTATTTTAAATACAAATGTTCACATTTTTGTCAGAAAACCTGAAATAAAGAAAACAAATTTAAATGCATATCTTTGAATGCTTCTAACAGGAAACGATATCTACACAGAACAAGGAGTACATCCTTCCACATATATATAGAGAGAGATAATTAAATTGAACTGCAAAAATGGGATTTGTAATATTGTAAATACGACACAATGTAAAATGACACAATGTAAAATGACAAAAGAAAATGCCATATAAGCGATTACTGTATAATACAGTGAAAAACTGTCCCCATGATTACATGCTGTACAGCTGATATGTGTTAAAGTAGGAATTTATTACCATACAACTTACAATGTATACAGGATTATACACTATACAGTTGGTCTCAATGTTATAGTGGGATTAATTACCATATAGCTGACGTGTGTATGCAGGACACTATGCTATACGGCTGATCTCAGTATATTAGTCTTAAATTTATTATGTAAATAATTGACAAATTTATGCAGTACTGCATTGCCATATTGGTACTACAGATAATTTATTTTTAGCAGCTAGTGATATGTTTTAATGGACCAATATATTTACAAATCAATACTTTCCATTCCATAAGCTTCCAAGCGTTCAAAGATGCCTTCTTCAGATGTACACCTGGATCTTAATTATGAATGTAGTACCACATAACAGAACAATATATGCAAATTACATGCTGTACACATAATCTCAGTTTGAGAGCATTTAGATAGGATACTTATGGGAAACTGCCTTAAAGGGACAGACTACTTGAAAATATTTATTGTTTTAAAAAGATAGACAATCCCTTTATTACTCATTCCCCAGATTTGCATAACCAACACAGCTTTATTAATACACTTTTTACCTCTGTGATTATCTTAGTATCTAAGCCTCTGCAGACTGACCCCTTATCTCAGTCCTTTGTATTTTAGCCAATCCGTGCTGAATAGTAACTCCATGGGAGTGAACACAATGTTATATATATCACGTACATGAACTAGTGCGGTCTAGCTGTGAAAAACTGATAAGAGGCAACCTTCATGGTCTTAAAAATTAGCATTTGAGCCTACCTATGTTTAGCTTTCAAAAAAGAATACCAAAGAACAAAGCAAAATTGACAATAAAAAAACATTTTAAAGTTGTTTAAAATTGCATGCCCTATTTTGACTAGACTGTCCCTTTAAGGCATGTGTGGTGTACCTATGCATGACATGTCCAATGTGGCACAAAACATGAATGTACCCTTCACCTGTGTTATAGCCATACTGCCAGCCACTCTCCAAGTGACATGACACCACTGACTCCAACAGTGACCTTATTTTCTGTAAAAATATCCCTGAAATGTAGGCAAACAACATTTATTTTTATTATTTCTGTTGCTCAAATTTACCTGATAAATACAACACTGGTCTAAAGAACAGTAAGAAACAAGAAAATGATTGTATTTACGGCTCTTGGCTCTAGATTAATATTTTTGTAACAACTAGCAATGCACCTGTCCACACCTAAATTTACTTTACTGGAATACACTGGGATAAATGCTAGTTGAGATGCTATGATAAAACTCTAAGGGCAAGATTACAAGTCGCACGGCAAATCAGTTGCGAAAACACTGCGCTAGTTATGGCTTTTTCACATTTGGGTTTGCGCAGCTATTACAAGTTGCAAAAGCCGCGTAATGCAAACAGCCAAATTGTGTGCGTGTTCACGTATTCCCTATAGTAGTCAATGGAGAAGACAAATAGAAAATAAACACACAAAAACCTTGATCTGTTGTGCAAAGCTCTAGATGTTTTCTCATTGAAAAGTATCCATGAAAATGTGAATATTTCATGTTGTGAAAATGTTTTTGTAACAGAATATGTTCTATTTATTTCTAAATAAATATTTCTCTGTATATGTGATGATTTCTGGACTGCTATATCTATTTATAGCGAGATATGTATATGAATATATATATATGACTAGCTATCTCGAGATCTATATGCGAATATCGCTTTGAAAATCCCTGAGATATTGTTTAATCTGCATACGATTGTAATATAAAATCTTTTCATTATCTACATTCTTAAACATATCTCTATATATATAAATCCATGTTTTTCTATGTATGTGTACGTATATCAATGTAAAATCCCTGCATCAGCTTTTTTTTTCTAACACCCGATTCCTCGTATTTTTGAGCCTGCATAACTTTTACGTGCAATAATTTTTTTAAATCATTTTTATTAGGACAGTGTTTATATGAGTGTAACTGTACTTTGTAATATATTTTTGAAGTGTTTTGTGAAACTTTTATGTTGCAAAAAACGTAACTACTGCTCTTCAAGCGCGGAAAGGATTGTTGCGTAAAAGGCGAATGAGCACACGCAATCACGATATTTCAAAACTTGTAATAGCTGCGCAATGGAAATTGATTTGCGAAAAGACCACATCACGTGCGGAAAACTCATAACGCGCGACTTGTAATCTTGCCCTAAGGATGGTACATTTTTCATATGAACTATATTTTAGTGGTTTATCACACTTATGACACTGTATCTGTCACTAAATAATAGCAACTAATTTATAGCTGCTTGTGATGAACAACCGCTTAGATGCTGCTGACCCCAGTCATAATAAGCACTAGTTTCTTCATTATATTTGTACTACACAGTAATCATTAATGTGACCTTACTACAACAAAAATGAACCAATGAAAAATTATTTTTTTAGCTACATCAGCATTATCATGTGCAACAAGATCAGCATGTCAGAATTAAGAGAAAAAGTTATTCATACATCAAGTGGAATCAGCATTTTTATTACTACGTGGCATACACAGCAGACCCACATTAATATTCAGTAACTCAGAACTTCAAATTAATCTATACATTATGAACTAAAGTGTGTTAAATGAACTGCAAAATGAATAATTCAGGTACTTAAGGTAAGTATTTATGGCTTAATTAAAACCACTTAAAATAAAACTTTATGCAGAGAGAGTTGACTAAATTATCTAAAAATGCAGAGTGAGAATAAAAGCATAACATGTATAAAGTGATAGTTCATTTCACTAAATAATCCCCTGATGTATGTTATTTATATTGAAAATATAGTTGCTGTGCTTTTTCTCTTTCTTTAAATGAGCATTTTACTCCTAAAATAAATTGGTTTAAATCAATTATTTTCTAATAAACCATCTGTTAAAGGGGCATTAAAAGTAAACCATTCTCTTGATGCATATGAAAGAACAGTGATTAAACATGTAAAAAGTGTTGCTAGCATTACATTTTTTTTAGCTTTAATCTATCTAACTGGATAGGGAAATTAACTGGAAATGTTTGCACAACTAATCTTTAGAAATAAATTGCTCACAGGGTAATGTTTACAACTCTGGAGAGAGAAAAAAAATGTTTCCAAAGAATAAAAAACAGCAGTTTTAATAAACAAAGAAGCAATCATTAAAATTAATTAACACACTTTTACTCCTCAAAACAAAATGGCTGCACCTTTAATATGTAACTGTAATTTCCTCACTGTACAAACAGGGATTGGTGGAACCAAGTTACAGTAAAAAATTACAGTTTAGCCAGAATAAAGCTTCTCATTAGTTTTAATGGTAGTAATGGTGTATTTAAAAAAACAAACAAACAAAAAAAAACTTTTTACACTGCGAGAAAGGACTTTAAGATCACTATTGTAACTGCGAAAAGCAGCAACCATTTTTGTTCAACATATTAATATCCTGTTCTATTAATCTTGTTTCTAGATGAAAACCTTTCCAAATTAAAAAACTAATTTTTAATGAACAATTTTACAGTATTATGCATATAAATTGCACATCATACACATGTGCTGTATACCTATAATGCCCCTGGCCAAATAGATTAAATAATCATTTTTGTTATTTTATTTTTTAAAAACAAATACAGTTAACTCTTTCCTGACATTAGGATATTCCATGCTGTCCTAACTGTGCTGGGCTTTAGTGCCGTTAGGACGGCATGGAACCTCCTAGCTGTTTGGCTATAGCAGCTTGGTAATTGGGAATGTGGGCTAGAGGGCATGCCTAGCATCATAGGCACTCCCCCCAGACCCAATCCTATTATTGAAATCACGCAATCTCATGAACGATTGCGTGATTTCAATTTGTTTACATCGGAACTTAGACAATTTAGTCCAGACGAGAAAAGGGTTAATTTCACAATGTAAATGTATATGTTATTGACACCACATCACAACACAAAATACTGTAATTTAAAGATGATGTCTATTACCCATATATTTAATATTGATATGTTTGAAAACTCATACAAGGTATCTTGAAAATGAACATACACCCTTTCAACGCAAGGCCATGACACGCTTACAGATAAAAAACCTGTTTTTGAGTAACGAGACTAGTGTGAATTAAAATTACACTAATGAGGATATTAAATACATACAATCATTGCATGAAGTTGTTTCAACAACAGTTTTCCCAATATTACAATAGTGATATCTGTATTCTTGTGTTTCTATTGGTTCTTGTGTGCTATGAGAAATTATATATAACTTTACAAAATGGAATAGATTGAGAAGCACCAAAGTCACAGAGCGCTAGACCATAGAATGTGCCTTTATTTGTTCTATCTCAGGCTATCAGATTTTTTGTGATGAACTCTGGTAAAATATTGTATTAAATGTGTAGTTAGGGCCCTCTTTGATGTTCAGAAGATGTTCTTTAATGCGTGAACATATTTTAAGTGTGGTGAGTCCTACATATTGTATCTCATAATATATACAGGTTAACAAATTAAGGACAATGATGTAATGTGTCCTTAATCGTTAGCAGCGCATAGCCTCTAACGCAAAACTCGTAATCTAGCTGTAAGACTTCTAATACTGATCCGAATTGTTTTTGAATTCTTGACATACATATTTCTTCAGATTTCTGATAACCTATAACACATGGGGACATAAGATTGTAAGTGGCCCATATTACGAACACAATATAATTACAGATAAAATAAGCTGATAACCATATTTATGACAATTACTATGCCTTAAATGTTTTTCAAAGATGGCTGAATGATACAGAATTTATGATTAATGAGCAGTTCCTGGGAATACATAAAAGGTTTCTCTGAAACCTCAATTAGCCTCTTCCTTTTTAAGTTCATAAGCAAGATGGAACCCATTCTGTTTTTTCTCATACTCTCATACTTCTCCTTTTCAGCATCCCTCAGAAGCTGAACATCTATTATTATTTCTCCTACTCATACTCTAGATTACAAGAGGAGCACAAATGTTAATGCAAGAATATACTACCTTAAAGCCTTACAATTATTTGTTGTTGGGTCAGAGTTTTATGAGTACAGTTACTGGGGAAATATTTGAGCATCAAATATTCATGTATGCATCATACGGCTAGATTACGAGTTTCGCGTTAGAGGCTATGCGGTGCTAAGAGCAGTTTTCTCTCACCGCTCACTTACCTACAGCGCTAGTATTACGGGTTTTTACAAACCCAGCGTTAACAGGCAAGAAGTGAGCGTTGAGCAAAATTGTGCTCCTATATACCAATACCAGCGCTGCTTAAGTCAGCGGTGAGCTGGTCGTACGTGCTCGTGCACGATTTCCCCATAGGAATCAACGGGGAGTGCCAGCTGAGAAAAAGTCTAACACCTGGAAAAAAGCAGTGTAAATCTCAGTAACGCAGCCCCATTGATTCCTATGGGGAAACTAAAGTTATGTTTACACCTAACACCCTAACATGAACCCTGAGTCTAAACACCCCTAATTTTACACTTATTAACCCCTAATCTGCCGCCCCCGACATCGCCGACACCTATATTATATTTATTAACCCCTAATCTGCAGTTCAGGTCACCGCCGCCACCTACATAATACTTATAAACCCCTAATCTGTTGCCCCCAACATCGCCGACACCTACATTATATTTATTAACCCCTTATCTGCTGCCCCTAATGTCGCCGCAACCTACCTACACTTATTAACCCCTAATCTGCAGCCCCCAATGTTGCCGCCACTATAATAAAAATATTAACCCCTAAACAGCCGCACTCCCGCCTCGCAAATATTAGTTAAATGTTATTAACCCCTAATCTGCAGTTCCTAACATCGCTGCCACCTACCTACATTTATTAACCCCTAATCTGCCGCCCCCAACATCGCCGCCACTATACTAAATGTATTAACCCCAAAACTAAGTCTAACCCTAACACCCCCTAACTTAAATATAATTACAATAAATCTAAATAAAAATGACTATCATTACCTAAATAATTCCTTTTTAAAACTAAATACTTACCTATAAAATAAACCCTAAGCTAGCTACAATATAACTAATAGTTACATTGTAGCTATCTAAGGGTTTATTTTTATTTTACAGGCAAGTTTGTATTTATTTTAACTAGGTAGAATAGTTATTAAATAGTTATTAACTATTTAATAACTACCTAGCTAAAATAAATACAAAAGTACCTGTAAAATTAAACCTAAGTTACAATAACACCTAACACTACACTATAATTAAATAAATTAACTAAAATAACTATTAAATAAATTAAATTAAATTAGCTAAAGTACAAAAAAAACAAACACTAAATTACGGAAAATAATAAACAAATTACAAGATATTTAAACTAATTACACCTAATCTAATAACCCTATCAAAAAAAAAAAAAATGCCCCCCCAAAATAAAAAAAAACCCTAGCCTAGACTAACTTATCAATAGCCCTTAAAATGGCCTTTTGCAGGGCATTGCCCCAAAGCAATCAGCTCTTTTACCTGTAAAAAAAAAATACAAACAACCCCCCCAACATTAAAACCCACCACCCACACAACCAACCCCCCAAATAAAATACTATCTAAAAAAAACTAAGCTCCCCATTGCCCTGAAAAGGGCATTTGAATGGGCATTGCCCTTAAAAGGGCAGTTAGCTCTTTTGCGGCCCAAACCCTAATCTAAAAAATAAAACCTACCCAATACACCCTTAAAAAAACCTAACACTAACCCCCTGAAGATCGACTTACTGTTCTGAAGACCGGACATCCATCCTCAAGGAAGCGGCAGAAGTCTTCATCCAACCGGGCTGATGTCCTCAACGAAGCCGGGAGAAGTCTTCATCCAAGCCGGGCGAAGTGGTCCTCCAGACGGGCAGAAGTCTTCATCCAGATGGCATCTTCTATCTTCATCCATCCGACGCGGAGAGGGTCCATCTTCAAGACATCTGACGCGGAGCATCCTCTTCAAACTAAGTCTTCTTACTGAATGACGGTTCCTTTAAGTGACGTCATCCAAGATGGCGTCCCTTAGATTCCGATTGGCTGATAGAATTCTATCAGCCAATTGGAATTAAGGTAGAAAAATCCTACTGGCTGATGCTTGCATTGAGCTTGCATTCTATTGGCTGTTCCAATCATGATAGTAATTTTTATTTAGATTTATTGTAATTATATTTAAGTTAGGGGGTGTTAGGGTTAGACTTAGGTTTAGGGGTTAAATACATTTAGTATAGTGGCGGCGATGTTGGGGGCGGCAGATTAGGCATTAATAAATGTAGGTAGGTGGCGGCGATGTTAGGGATGGCAGATTAGAGGTTAATAATATTTCACTAGTGTTTGCGAGGCGGGAGTGCAGCGGTTTAGGGGTTAATAGGTAGTTTATGGGTGTTAGTGTACTTTTTAGCACTGTAGTTATGAGTTTTATGTTACAGCGTTGTACCATAAAACTCTTAACTAATGACTTTTAAATGCGTTAGGGATCTTTGAGGTAGAGGGTGTACCGCTCACTTTTTGACCTCCCAGGACAGACTCGTAATACAGGCGCTATGGAAGTCCCATAGAAAAAAGACTTTATGTTTATTATAGTTGCGTCGATGTCCGGAGCTGCAGATTAGGGGTTAAACATTTTATTTTAGTGTTTGTGATGTGGGAGGGCCTCGTTTTAGGGGTTAATAGGTAGTTTATGGGTGTTAGTGTACTTTTTAGCACTTTAGTTATGAGTTTTATGTTACGGCGTAGTACCATAAAATTCTTAACTACTGACTTTTAAATGCGTTAGGGATCTTGGAGGTAGAGGGTGTACCGCTCACTTTTTGGCCTCCCAGGACAGACTCATAATACCGGCGCTATGGAAGTCCCATAGAAAAAAGACTTTACGAAGTTTACATAAGTCGTTTTGTGGTAAGGCCAAAGAAGTGTGCGGTGCCCCTAAACCTGTAAGACTCGTAATACCAGCGGTAGTGAAAAAGCAGCGTTAGGACCTGTTAACACTGCTTTTTCAGTCTAACGTACAACTTGTAATCTAGCCGTTAGGTTTTATTATGTTGTATACTGTTATGTAAATTACCAACACACACACACACACACAATCTATGTTGTCTGCCTTTGTTATTGTGTTTATTAGTCTTTGATAAAGAATTGCATAATTGGGTGAATAGAATTGGAAGGGAACAGTTGGAGCTTTGGAGAGCAGACAAAAGTTTTTTTCATTTTTTTTAATCAAGGCCATTCATTTTGTTTTTGTTGTTTTTTTTTTACATATGAAAGAGATAAATATTTTTAAAGTTCTCATGCTAAATCTAAACATTTTGTTAGTGGGTGTGCACCAAAAGGCCTGAGGTAGTGTTTCTGTGCACAGACACGTTTCCTTCAACATCAAAATAAACAGGTCATTTATTTACAGAGAGCACAATACTCACACGTATAATTAGCAGCGCTTTAAATTTAAAAGGTATGTTAAAAAGATATAAAACAGTCTTACTGCTCAATGTTCCCCTGGTATGTAAAGGGGGACACAGTTTGTTAAGGTAATTTATTTAACATGTTCAAATTGTGCTCCGTAATATGGATTAAATAAATATTCGTAACAGCAGACCTACTGTTATTACAAATGCATCACATGTAAATAAATGAGAGATACAAAAAATGAAAAAAGCACTGGACATGTTAAAAGACACCGGTGGTTATGCTAAAACCATGGTAAAGTCAACTACATGCTGCCAGTAGGCTGTTGCTAGCAGAATATCCTTTACATGAGTTCCAAGTTGGAAACAGCCACAGCTCTTAAAATAGTTGCTTAAAACATTAATAATATATATTGGATGGGTCTTTTTACGCAACATAGATTATTATTTATCCCTGATGCAACTGTGAGAAAGGAAAAATATTATAATGTATACCTGGGTTCTTCTTTATTTAAAACTACTCCTAAAGCCTATTCACATAGACCATTTTTTACAGTACAGCGGTCCCACCCCTTGCGCTCTCTCCCTTCCCCCTATCTTTTGCTCTCTCTCTCTCTCCCCCCTCTCTTTTGCTCTCTCTCTCTGCCCCTCTCTTTTGAGCTCTCTCTCCCCCTCTCTTTTGAGCTCTCTCTCTCCCCTTCTCTTTTGCGCTCTCTCTCCCCCCTTCTCTTTTGCGCTCTCTCTCCCCCCTCTTTTGCGCTCTCTCTCTCACCCTCTCTTTTGCACTCCCCCTCCCCCCTTCTTTTTTGCGCTCTCTCTGCCCCTCTCTTTTGCTCTCTCTCTCTCCCCCTCTCTTTTGCGCTCTCTCCCCCCATCTCTTTTGTGCTTTGTCCCTCCCATCTCTTTTGCGCTCTCTGTCCCCCATCTCTTTTGCGCTCTCTCTCCCCCTCTCTTTTGAGCTCTCTCCCCCATCTCTTTTGCGCTCTCTCTCCCCCATCTCTTTTGCGCTCTCTCTCCCCCTCTCTTTTGAGCTCTCTCCCCCCTCTCTCTCTACCCCCTCTCCTCTCTCTTTCTCTCCCCCTCTCTCTCTCCCCTCTCTCTCTCTCCCCCCTCTCTTTTGTGCTCTTTCCCCCTCTTTTGCTCTCTCTCTCCCCCCTCTCTTTTGAGCTCTCTCTCTCTCTCCCCCTCTCTTTTGCGCTCTCTTCCCCCTCTCTTCTCACTCTCTCCCCCCTCTTTTGCTCTCTCTCTCTCCCCCATCTCTTTTGCGCTCTCTCTCCCCCTCTCTTTTGAGCTCTCTCTCTCCCCATCTATTTTGCGCTCTCTCTTCCCCTCTCTTTTGAGCTCTCTCTCTCTCCCCATCTCTTTTGTGCTCTCTCTCCCCTCTCTTTTGAGTTCTCTCTCCCCCTCTCTCTCCCTCCCCTCTTTCTCTCCCCCCTCCTCTCTCTCTCCCTCCCCTCTCTCCCCCCTCCTCTCTCTCTCCCCCTCCTCTCTCTCTCTCCCCCTCCTCTCTCTCTCTCTCTCTCCCCCCTACTCTCTCTCTCTCCCCCCTACTCTCCCTCCCCTCCTCTCTCTCTCCCCCCTCCTCTCTCTCTCCCCCTCCTCTCTCTCTCCCCCCTCCTCTCTCTCTCCCCCCTCCTCTCTCTCTCCCCCCTCCTCTCTCTCCCCCCTCCTCTCTCTCCCCCTCCTCTCTCTCTCCCCCCTCCTCTCTCTCTCCCCCCTCCTCTCTCTCTCCCCCCTCCTCTCTCTCCCCCCTCCTCTCTCCCCCCCTCCTCTCTCTCTCCCCCCTCCTCTCTCTCCCCGCTCCTCTCTCCCCCCTTCCTCTCTCTCTCCCCCCCTCATCTTTCTCTCTCCCCCCTCTCCTCTCTCTCTCCCCTCTCTCTTTTGTGCTCTCTCTCTCCCCCTCTTTTTTTCTCTCTCTCCCCCTCTCTTTTGTGCTCTCTCTCTCCCCCTCTCTTTTGCGCTCTCTTCCCCCCTCTCTTTTGCTCTCTCTCCCCCCTCTATTTTGTGCTCTCTCTCTCTCCCCCCTCTTTTGCTCTCTCTCTCTCCGCCCTCTCTTTTGCTCTCTCTCTCCCCCATCTCTTTTGTGCTCTCTCCCCCCCCTCTCCTCTCTCCCCTCCTCTCTCTCCCCTCCTCTCTCTCTCCCCTCCTCTCTCTCTCTCCCCCTCTCTCTCTCCCCTCCTCTCTCTCTCCCCTCCTCTCTCTCTCCCCCTCTCCTCTCTCTCCCCCTCTCCTCTCTCTCCCCCTCTCCTCTCACTCTCCCCTCCTCTCTGTCCCCTCCTCTCTGTCTCTCAGTCTACCCTGTCTATCTCGCGACCGGGCCGGCCATGCCCCCTTCACGCCCGGCCACACCGCTTTTAGGCCATTCACATCCGACCAAGCCCCATTCATGTTGGCCATGCCCCCGCTCATGCCCGGCCATGCCCACTTCTGCCACAGATGAGATCAGCTAGGGAGTAGGACTCAAAGGCCAGGTGTGTTTGTCCTCGTGCTGTCTCTACTGCGCATGACAGCTTCGGACAAAAACACTTGGCCTTTTATATAATAGGACTAGTCCTAAAGCCCGTGTACACGGGCCATTTTTTACAGTACAGCGGTCCCACCCCTTGTTCTCTATATCCCCTCTGTTTTGCTCTCTCTTTCTCCTCTCTCTTTTGCTCTCTCTCTCCCCCCTCTGTTTTGCTCTCTCTTTCTCCCCTCTCTTTTCCCCCTCTCTTTTGCTCTCTCTCTCCCCCCTCTCTTTTGCTCTCTCTCTCCCTCTTTTGTTGTCTTTCTCCCTCTTTTGCTGTCTCTCTCCCTCTCTTTTGCTCTCTCTCTCCCCCCTCTCTTTTGCTCTCTCTCTCCCCCCTCTTTTGCTCTCTCTTTCTCCCCTCTCTTTTGCTCTCTCTCTCCAACTCTCTTTTACTGTCTCTCTCCCTATTTTTGCTGTCTCTCTCCCTCTTTTGCTCTCTCTCTCCCTCTCTTTTGCTCTCTCTCTCCCCCCTCTCTTTTGCAATCTCTCCCCCTCTTATTTGTGCTCTCTCCCCCCTCCCTTTTGCGCTCTCTGTCCCCCATCTCTTTTGCTCTCTCTCTCCCCCCTCTTTTGCTCTCTCTTTCTCCCCTCTCTTTTGTGCTCTCCCCCTCTCTTTTGTGCTCTCTCCCTCTCTCTTTTGTGCTCTCTCCCCCTCTCTTTTGTGCTCTCTCCCCCCCTCTCTTTTGTGCTCTCTCCCCCTCTCTTTTGTGCTCTCCCACTCTCTTTTGTGCTCTCCCCCTCTCTTTTGTGCTCTCTCCCCTCTCTTTTGTGCTCTCTCCCCCCCTCTCTTTTGTGCTCTCTCCCCCCTCTCTTTTGCTCTCTCTCTCCCCCCTCTCTTTTGCTGTCTCACAGCTCAGCTACACTTTTACAATCAGCTGCATGGTAAAATAAATAAAAAACAGCTTGCATTATCTGCATCATCAGTGGATCATTCACACTTTGCTGCACTGGGATCTCTTGGCATTTTACAATAATGTCATGAGATTTCAATATGACCTTGTGAGATTTCATAGTAAACTTTTTTTGGAATTGAGGATTAAAAAAAGTGCACGTTTAAGTTCTGGGACAAGATTCTGGATTGAATGCTTACCTTTTTTCTACATTGGCATGTGGCTACTGAGGACATATTTTCCTTTTTTACATAGAGATATCCATGCAATATTTTGCACTCAGTTTTTGGGTAACATATTTTTACAATGACTTTATTCATTTTCATAATCTTTAAATGTATTGGAACAATACTGGGGATTATGCATACTGTAGATTTGAACAGCACCTATAAACTTGAATGACTTTTGTATTGTAAAAACCTAAATATAAGTCCTTTTTTCTGTTTGTTTGTTTTTGCAGTAGTTTACAATGTATTTCAGTGGGACTTAATATTATTTGAGTCATTGTTGTCATGGCAATGCTACCAATGGTTTAATACTAGTGACTTCCTCTAGATTGCTATTGCATGCTATCAGAAGGAGCTGCAATTCTTTATACCAGTACACATAATAAGCAGTCACAATAAAGCACCAGAAATTATATTTATATATACTCTCCAAACTGTAAAAATATACTCTATATGCAGCTTTTAAAACTTGTGCCCAAAAAAATAAATACAAGAATGATTTTGTGCTCTCATCTTTCGGTGAGACAAAACCAGAGAAGGTCTCTCTAGAAGGGATACGACATGCAAACAAGATACAGTGTTCTTGTTGTTGGAAGGATATGTTCTATACATAACAGAGCACTCTGGATTAACTGATTATAAATTTGGCGTATTAAGCAAAGAGAATATTGTAAACAATTAGAATCTTCCTTGTCGTATGATGTATGCAGACCTTACCAATTCATGAGGATCTATATTACAATAATTTATCTTCACTATTCTTGGATTGCCTCTTTATAGGATTATTTTAATAATACCTTTTATCATATGATAATGTATTAGAAATGTTACATTTTCATGTTATATTGTAAATTGTGTTTTTTTATTTATTTATTATTTTGGAAGTTTGCAATAAAATACCTTAAATTAGTGGTAATATGAGGTTATAAGGTAATAATTATTTAAATTAAAGAGAATTAGAGAATTTTATTTTTGTTCACCAGCTGCTGTTATCTTGGACAATGTGTCTTATTAACTACAAGAAGAATATGATATAACATTTCTAGTAGGTCTCTTTGCTGGAACCATTATGAATGCTAGACTGTCCTTTGTGGGGGGGGGGGACTTAAAGGGACATTAAGCACTCAATAAATGCTAGCTATAATGATGTGAGCAAACATTAGCCATACAGCTTTGTGGCATACAGGCAGCGGACCCTGTACGTCCGCTGCCGATCTGTATCATTACACACTTAAGCAAGTGTGTAATGCCCCACTTCTCTCACGTGACCAGTCGAGTAAGAGAAGGGCCTGTCAATCACCCCAAGCGAGCATGTTCGGGGTGATTTCTCTCCACCAACTCATGTGTGAACCTGCCCCACAAGTGCTCCAAAGCAGCTTACACTGCTTAGTACATGAAGCCCTTAGTCTCCTATTAGCACAGCCGGGGCTCTGTGAAGAAGAGTAGTAGGTAAGTGCAACTCTCCAGCATGCTAAAGGTAAGTATTTAACCCCTTAAAGATAATTTAAAGAAAACAAATGAATACTGGCAAATTTCTCCAGTATTTGTTTTCTTTTCATTTCGTTATATCAAATATCTGTTTTTCATTATGAATTTGCATTTGCAATGAAATGAATACACATCTCTAAAATACACCCTCTATACAACAGTCCACTCTGCAGAAAACCTTAAACATGTGAAAGAAAAAGAAAAAAATGAGGCAACCTCATCATCTTTCAAATAATAAGACTCAACCACTACACTAGCTACTTCGCAAGAGCCATGATTAGAGATAAAATGTCAGAGGGTACCCTGGGGAACCACATGATCCCCTGGTAATGTAGTAATACTGATACTTATGTAGACACCAGAGATACATCCGTTCTATAGATATTATCGTTTAACCAGTCTTATTAACAGGACATTAAACTGCTGAACACAACTACAGTAGAATAGTTATTTCTTACTCTGTTATTGTATTTATTCCTGTGCCAGCTATAGCCAACCCCTTAGATACATCTATGTAGAGCAATTCCAGCAATAAAAGTAAAAATTACCTTTATTAATCCATGAGGGTCAAGATACAATCTCACTGTATCTTGACTCTCATGAATTAATAAAGTTCAATTTTACTTTTATGGCTGGACTTGCTCTATACAGGAATTCTTATACCCTATGACAGAAGAGGTGCACACAAATCAGTAATGTCACCAGCTGTTTCACAGCTATATTAGGTTCTTTGGCTTAGCATGCATAAAACAGAGTGCAAGCTTAACATCTTTGCATATTGTTACAAAAATATATATTAAAAAAAGATGTTAAAATAGGAGAATTACTTAGTAGAAAGCTGTGGGCAAAGGAGAAAAAACAATAGTATGGTGAAGAATAACCATGCGATAGTTGTGCCCAGAAGTTTTATGCTTTAAATTTAGACAATAGGGTTAGCACAAGTTTATCAACTGCTTGCAGACAAAGGTCGTTATTTAACTATGAAACTGCAAAGCACCTTTTGCAAGTTTTGTGGACTATGCGGTGAGTACTTGCCTATTGGGGGTTTTAGGTATTTTTCTAACACTTTTAATTTAATTGCATGTGCATTAATAATGTTTAACAGCAGTTCTAGTTCGTATTAGTTTACTATGTAACATTAACAGCTGTGCTTTGGTCTTACCCATTAATGACAGAAATATAATATTACAGGTAAAGAATTTGATGCATATTAGTTTCCAGAAAATTGTCCTTCAAACTTAGTAATATAACCTACTTAATAAACTATGTATAAAGAATTACCATTTTTGGCTCATTAAATTCTATCAATACATGCTGACTGTCATTAAGAAAAACTGCATAATTTACACAAAGTTCATCACCTAAATTGCAGACATAATGAGACATGTTTTATTTTTTTCCATTAGCTGCACTATAGAGTATTTTTTCTACATCACATTCTTTAAAACAAACTGTAACATGCAGATACTTAACTACTAATCTAATTACGTTTTAATTTGTATTTAAATACATCAATCCCCATTGCAAGGATGTAACAAAATAATTTAAAAGGAATTTAATGAAAGCATGTTTGTACTCTTGAATGATAATACAATTTGAATAACTTTAATGAAATCCTTGTAGTTAATAACAAAATCATTATTATTCAAATACTATACGTAAAGGATTTTTCCCCCCTAAAAGCATGAGTTAGGAAACTAAAGGGACAATGTAATAATTTAAAAGTTAGTAATTTCAAGGACTCAGTGGGTATATTCCTGTCTAGGTAATCACCTCATCAACTGGGTTAATGAGCTCTGTTAAGCTATTTTCGCATTCTATTCTTTCAGAATTACGAAGGTAAAGTCCTAATTAAGGATGGCTTTGGACAATTTTAACTTAGTTGATACTTAGTGCTCCATTTATCAATCTGTGATTACAGCTACAGGGCTCTAGTGATGCAGGCTCAAAAGTCTAGTTAAGAAGCAGTGATCTTAATAAATCATCCTGGAGAGGTCCAATCAGGATGATTGACAAGCCCTGCTCTTGTGCTATTGGTTTTCCAAGAGCAAGGGGTGCTGCTGCAAGAGCATTTGCTGCCTGCTTGCTGTGATTCCAGGAAGACAGGTTCCCGGCAGCTAACCTTGTCCACCTGGCATTTGATAATTGGGTTCCTTAATATGAGTATAGTTCCCAATCCCTATTTCAATCTCTCATAAAATCTTTAATACATCAATTTTTACATCTATTTACCACAAGGTTAACATGTCCAGATCTATTTTAATTACTTTAAATGTTGGCTTGAAGTCAGTATATGTGGCAAACAGGATAATTTCTTGGTTGATAATGATGTTAAATTTTAATAATTTCGTGTCATCTGTCTTTTTAAATCTATTGAAAGTGTAACCAGTTGGATGGTCCACTCTACTTTTTTCCAAGGTAGCGCTTTTCTGATTGCCATAAGAACTAGGTGACAGAAACTCCTTTTCTTTTTTTTGAAGAGATTTCTTTTTTCTCAGTGCTACTAAGGATTGGTGGATTGTTAAGTTGTAGTGCAACTAAGCTCAGAGTAAAGGTTTATTAAATTGTCTTTTTTTCCAGTAAAAAAAAATGCTATTCAGTTTGTTGCTATGCACACAAGAATTAAAATTAAATTAAACATGCTTGAAAATGTAATTCAAAATACTATACTAAAAAATAACAAATTTGGGTGCACACAGTATATTGACTAGTATAAAAGAACCCTATATGCAAACAGTTACAAAATGATTTAATAGTAAACAAAACAGAAAGAAAAGGCATGCAGTATGACCAAGGCAGGGCTATAGGGAAAAATATTTTATTACTGGTTAAATATCCACCAAGACATAACCAATTAAAATTAATTTACAACATGAAGTGAATGCTAATAACAAACAAGAACAAGAGGTAAAATACCAAAATAGCAGTCATAGGCACCGATATTCAAAACATTACTAGGCTGACATGGAAATGGCTGTCAGGCCTTACCAGCATCGCCACACATCACCCTGGCGATATTTAAAAAGAAAAGGTGTGTGGCCAAGCATTGCTGACTAACGACGATGTCTCTCACATATAAGTCAACACATATAAGTCAATGGGAGCGTGACGTCGCCACCAATATCACCAACATCGCCGCTCATCTGCATTTTACTGCATCCAGGGTGGGCCTATTTGAGTGGGCCTTCAAGGCCCAGACAGTGCGCTCACTGAAACTAAATATAGATTCCATGTAGGCACACTCCAAATATTGCTGGTGGGACCTAAGTTGCATTACACCTACGCTAACTACCTCAGGTGATGTAAGTCTCAAACATGGCCGTTACCCTCCTCACAACTTGCACTACACTAATTTAAACACACCGCACTGGTGACAATATATCCAAATCAAACTGCAGCCTCCCCTTAGCACTCCCTGCTAATTCCCCCTGGATTCCTATACCTACGTCACATCTAAGCTACACTCCCCCTACTTCGCTTCACTACCGCTCACCGACTGCCTACACCTACGTCAGAACTAACCTACACTCCCCATGCACCGCCCAGCTATAACTCCCCCTGACCACCTAAACCTACATCATGCCTAACCTACACACCCCTGGAATGCCCAGCTAAGTACCTAATACCACCTACACTTATGTAATGTCTAAACTACTCTCTCCTGGAATGCCCCAGCAAACTCCCACATACTGCCTACTGTCTGCAAACTAACGGACTATAATAAAGTATACAAAATAGTTAACCTCCCCATTAAAACTATAGGAGCTATGGCGCTAAAATTATAAACAATGTTTAAATGATGTGTCACAGAGATGCGCTAAAACGCTGGAGACCGACTGCCAGAGAGTCAGCAAAACCTCACTGGCCTAGCCAGGCTCCTGGAACAGAGCACCGGACTGGAATTGAGCCCTGGTCTGGTGCTTCTTAAAAGGAATGCAGATCGAGCAGGGTGCAGGGGATCAAGTCACCCTTTTAGTATCTTGTCGGCAATTTGATGAAGCACATGGGGATACTACCAGTGGCGTAGCGTGGGGGGGCACAGGGGCAGTTGCCCCGGGTGCATAATTCTTAGAGCGTAAAATTAAATAGCCATCTCCTTATCATGAGGTGCGCTCTCCAGTCTCCACCACCGCTCTCACTAAGTGTCTCACATGCAGCACCGGGAGGAAGTGATCATCCTGGTGGTTTGTGCCTGCACTTTTTATTTCTACCTCTAGGTGTCACTGTTCCATTATAGCTCAATGCAAATAGTTTCTGTGTTCCTCTGTAGACTTTTCTCCCCCTTCCTGAACTCCAGTGCAGTGTGAAACATAGCAACAGACCTGATATAGGTGAATTGTGCATACTCCCATACTTTATATTGTGCAGACTCCCAAACTCTATATTGTGCAGACTCCTATACTCTATCTTGTGCAGACTCCTATACTTTATATTGTGCAGACTCCTATGCTTTATATTGTGCAGACACCCATACTTTATATAGATCAGACTCCCATACTCTATATTGTGCAGACTCCCAAACTTTATATTGTGCAGACTCCCAAACTTTATATTGTACAGACTCCCATATTCCATATTGTGCAGACTCCCATACTCTATATTGTGCAGACTCCCATACTCTATATTGTGCAGACTCCCATACTTTATATTGTGGAGACTCCCATACTCTATATTGTGCAGATTCCCATACTCTATATTGTGCAGATTACCATACTCTATATTGTGCAGACTCCCATACTTTATATTGTGCAGACTCCCATACTCTATATTGTGCAGACTCCTAAACTTTATATTGCGCAGACTCCCAAACTCTATATTGTGCAGACTCCCATGCTCTATATTGTGCAGACTCCCATACTTTATATTGTGCAGACTCCCATACTCTATATTGTGCAGACTCCCATACTTTATATTGTGCAGACTCCCATACTTTATAGCTATAAGATGGTAATATATATTTATACATGCAAGGTTCATCTTGTCTTTTTTATTTATATGTGTATTTTTTTTTCTCACAGAGTGAGGTGGTACAGTGAGCTTCTATAGTCAATCCCTACTGTACTGGTGGAAGAGACTAAGTCAGTGCTAATGAGTTAGGGGGCGCAATTCTTGCCTTGTCCTGGGCGCTGACAACCCACGATATGCCACTGGATACTACTTGTTTGGGGGTGCTACCTTCTGAAAGGAGTGGAGGACACTTCATTTCCTGTCCGGAATTGAGCTCTGGTTTGGCGCATCTTAAAGTGTCCCCCATTCATCCCAGAAGGTAGCACCCCCAAACATGTGGTATCACTAGGTGCCACATCAAATTGCTGACAACATACTAAAAGGGTGACTTGATTCCTTGCACCCTGCTTGATCAGCACCCTTTTTAAGATGCACCAGACTGGAATTGAGTTCCAGAAGCCCAGCTAGCTGACGAAATTTTGCCAGCCTTCCGGCATTTACCACATCTCCTTGACAAAATATGCATTGTCATGTACAATATAGATTCTTTAAAGCATTGTATATATCTTAAAATGGATTTATTGTTGCTCACTGTGTTTATTATTTCAAACATAAATATATATTTAAAAATATATGTTTAAAATAAATGAAAGCAACATTAAATACCCAGTGCCTGGGCCATGGATGAAGAGGGCCCAACGTTGGATCAAGAGGAGCTTGCTTTTCAGATGGTCAGTTTAACTTTGGGTTTAGTTAGGGCTAAAAAAAGACTTTTTATATTAAATTTTAATTTCTAGGGTAGATTTTTGTAGTTTGCCTTTATTATTTTGGAGGGTGGGGGTTACTTGCATTGTAGAGGGGGGTTGTAATTTATTTTAATGAAAAAGAGCTGTAATAGCTATTGTAATTTAATATTTATTTTTTTTTGGTGGGTTTTATTTTTTATGGTGTGAGACAGAAAAGAAAAGTGTTGCACTAAAAATAACACTCACAGCCTGTCCAAGGGAATCCCTCCACAAGGACAACCAAAAATAGAAATAAATAAAAAAGAAAAAGGACGGCGCTATAAGCGGAGTGTGAAACAAAGTGAACAATATACTGTATATAAAAAATATGCTTATTCAATGGACCACCAGTCTCAATAGAGAGACTGGTGGTCCATTGAAATTGCATATTTTTTTATATATATTGTTCACTTTGTTTCACACTACGCTTATAGTGCCGGCCTTTTTCTTTTTTATTCTTTTTTATTTATTTTTTATGGGGCATGTTGGTTAGTGTTAGGTATAATGGTGTTTTTTTATTTTTTTGTACTGTCTTTTTTATTTTCTGTAACTTTGACTTTTTGTATTTCTTTATTTTTCCATCAACTTAGTGAGTTTAGTTTAGAGGGGGGTTAGGTGTTAGGTAGAGTAGTGTTAGTTTGCGTTGGGGGTTGTGGTGGTTTAGGTGTTAATAGTGTAGGGTATTTGTAGGCTAGTGGTGGTATAGGGGTTACTAGATTAGATGGGTACTTGCGGTGGGCTAGTAGCAGTATAGGGGTTAATAGATTAGATGGGTACTTGCGGTTGGCTAGTGGTGGTATAGGAGTTAATAGATTAGATGAGTACTTGTGGTGGGCTAGAGGCAATATAGGGGTTAACATGTGGTGGGTATGTGGCTGTTGAGGGGTTAACATGATAGATATTTGTGGTGGGTATCCAGCGGCTGAGGGGTTAACAGGATAAATACTTGCGGTGGGTATGTGGTGGTTTATTATTGGAGCAAAAAAAGTGGAAAAAAAAACATAACACATTACTCGTGGGCTAAACCAATGCAAACTCTCAAGTGCACTAATCCGATATGAAAATGAATATTTCACATGCCAATGTTCTTCACATGGCAAAATATGTGTTATTTATTAATAAATACATATTTCTACATATATCTGATTGTGTTTTGGCACAATATATATATATAACAAATATACAGATTGAGTCCAGCACTAGACCCACATATGATTTACCTAATGTGTGCCGGTAACAGTAGAGCATCCGCAAACCTCCAAATAATGCAGTCCATACATATAGTGTGACAGCACCACAGCAATCTTTAAAGGTGAAAAATTCTTTGATTCAGATACAGAACCATAAAAGCGCTGGGGGTCGCGTAACTAGAGGGGGGTGAGGAAGCGTTTTTGTGAAACGCGTAACGGGGGTCCTCAGGAGAAGCTTTGTCTCTCCGTTTTGTTTTAACTAGCTTACTATGGCATAAAACAAGATTCCCTACTACTTATATGATTATTTCAGCCTAGCAGTCAGTTTAAAAATTGTAAAGCTAATTTAATCTTAGCCCTCGGATTGTAAGGGCTTAGTTTACATTGATATTTCACTGCTGGCTGTTACAATTTAATATTACACAAGTTGCATTAACTTAGATGGGAATCCTACTATTTCATCTTGGTTTAAATGTTTTTAATTTGAGCTCAAGCCACTTGTATGAATGATAATCCTTTTCTCTTTTTTGTGACATGCAAATCGTTAATAAAGATAATAGTGTGAATGATATGGATCATTATTTTGTATCACTTACTTAATTATTTAAACTCAGTGGAGTCATTATTTCAAACGCAGATCAGAACTACTTATACTTAATTGTATACTGTATTACAATTACTTTGTTAGTTGTTCCTCAGAGTTCTTTTCCATGAGGTGCCATGTTGAACTTCCAGTGACCAGTGTGAGAGAGTGTGAGAACGATAACACCAAATTTAATACACCTGCTCCCCATTCACACCTGAGACCTTGTAACACTAATGAGTCACATGACACAGCGGAGGGAAAATGGCTAATTGGGCCCAATTTGGACATTTCCACTTAGGGGTGTACTCACTTTTGTTGCCAACTGTTTAGACATTAATGGCTGTGTGTTGAGTTATTTTGAGGGGACAACAAATTTACACTGTTATACAAGTTGTACACTCACTACTTTACATTATAGCAAAGTGTCATTTCTTCAGTGTTGTCTCATGAAAATAAATAATAAAATATTTACAAAAATGTGAGGAGTGTACTCACTTTTGTGAGATACTGTATATATAAATATATACAGTATATATGTATATTGCCAAAAAAACTATACAGTGAGCATAGGAATGGGGTGCGCCCAAAGGGGAGGGGAAACAATAAGTGACAAGAGAAAACGTGTGCAATAAATGAGAATATAAACGTTGCAATAGCAATTGGAGCGAGTGACAATGTGATAATATCAAACCTGAAATGAATAATATATATCAATTTCCCTTAAAAACAGAGATGACAAGAAAGTGAATAATTATAACGTTAGAAAAATAACAAAATAAATTAAAATGCACTGTATGATGTAACAACAGTTTGTGATAAAACAAGCAAAGTCCGCTTTTGGAAAAATGAGTGTGCTGCTTTTCTTGAAGCCGATGGTGAATCAGTGAATCTAGATGGTGGAAACAAAAAGAAAGCGCCTCATGGTGTGGATAACTCAAAACATTGTGAAACAAAGTGGCGTGTAGCAAGTTAAATGGTACTCACAAGGAAAATGGCACTCTTGTTATAACAAGTGCAAACAGGCAGGCTGACGTTTTCCAGCAGTCAGTACGCTGAGAGTAAATGTAGTTCGATCAGCAACAGATCCGGCTGTCAGCTTTTAACAACGGGACCCAGGCTCCCTCCGTCTGGACGTAGCCCACAGGAACAGCTGCGGCAAGAAGCCGAAAAACTAAATTGCACAAAATTAGTGTCCCAAACAATGCAGTTAGATTGTGCACCCAAATAAACTATTTCATGCTCACAATGTAACTGTATAATGAGGGTCACAATCTTCTTCTCCCTTAGACATGTGTGGGGTTGCAAACCCACAGCTGCCCAAGGTAAGGGAAAACAGCAGAGGGGATATCTAGACAATTATTTCCCTGATCATGCACCTTATCATATTTACAACGTAGACACTAGTAATAGTATTGGGAATCATGACTGTTCTTAAACTGGATTATTTTATTACAGCTAAGGCATCACATGACAGGAAGAAAAGAATGAGAACTCCTCAGAGAGAGTGGATCATGCCTACAGAAGGAGGAACCAGCGACCCTAATAATGAACTATTTAGTGCACACAATGTAACTACATTGTAGGGAACACTTATTTTGTGCACACTCATTACTGATTTTTGTGTGCACACAAAATAGTTAAATCATGGTAACTGTTTAATATACCATGATCACAATGTATTACATCGTAAGCATGGTGTATTACAGCATGGGAACGTGTTTGTTTGTTTTTTGTCAGCAAGGCACCGGAGGGGCTCCGTAAATAGAGATTTTTATTTAAATTTAATTTTATGAAAAGTGTTGTTTTTAGTGATGTTTTAATAATTTTTTTTAGTTTTTGTTAATTAATAAAGTGAGTAATATAAATGTATTGTAATTATACTGATGGTATGGCCTAATTGTTTTTTTTCACCAACAGGGCGAAATTGTGAAAATCCAAATTTACATTTAGGCCCCAATTTATCAAAGGGCCTCGCTAAATGCGGAGAGCAATACGCTCTCCGCATTTAACATTGCACCAGCAGCTCACAAGAGCTGCTGGTGCAACGCCACCCCCTGCTGACTCGTGGCCAATCAGCAGGGAGGTGTCAATCAACCCGATCGTATTCAGGGACTTGAACACTGGATGATGACAGAGAGAAATTTGTGTTAGATAGAAAGCCCTCACATATGTAAGTAATGAGCCAATTGTTGTAAAAAGATTGGATACCAATGTGTCTGTGTCATGATTAAGGGCTCAGTACAGCTCAAAAGCATTGCTGTGTATGGACCTGTCACTATAATAAAGATGAAAATTCTCACTAAAACAGAGGTGCTGTTGTTTTTCATGTGAAATATATGATGTTTAGAGGGTGAGCAAAGACCCTAGAAGCAACGTGCGCTCTGGAGTAACTGTTCATCATAATTAGGTGCTGGGCTCACATTGTCTATCTGTTAATCTGTTAATCCAGGGTGCTAAGGGTTATAAATATATTGTAAAGATTGTCACATGACCCATCTTTAAAATCAGATATTTGCGAAAAAAATATCTAATTTTGTACAGCAAGTTGTGTTTGGATTAGTTTTCTATGGATAATGTTCAAGGATGCACTATTATCTACTATTTTCTATTGTTAAAGGGACATGAAACCCATAATTTTTCTTTCATGATTCAGATAGAGAATACAAATTTAAACAACTTTCCAGTTTACTTCTATGATATAATTTGCTTTATTCCTTTTGTATCCTTTGTTGAAAAAGTAGCAATGTAATACTGGGAGCTAGCTGAATGCACTGAGCAAGCCAAGATGAGGTATACATTATATGTACAGCCACCAATCAGCAGCTCCTGAGTCTACCTAGGTATCCTTTTAAACAAAGGATATCAAGAGAATAAAGCAAATTAGATAATAGAAGTAAATTTAAAAGTTGATTAAAATCACATGTTCTATCGGAATCAGCAGAGAACAAGCCTGTGTTTCATGTCCCTTTAATTAAAAACAATCTTAAATAATGGTGCTTTGTAAAGGCAAACTAACACAACTACAGTATAATGTTTATAATTTAAACTTATAATTTCTGTGCGTAGATACATAGTAAAGACATTTTTAGATGTGATGACAACAGGCATAATCTCTCTCCACATAACATTGATGAAATCAATGACATTCATATTTAAATGCAAACACAGCAAATGTTTAATACAGTTTTACCATTTTAAAGAACCGTAACTCAGCAGTGACTGATTTAAAAAGTGAGCTGTCAAAATGTATGAAAAGTTTAAAACAATATTCCTGTGATGCTAATTTATTTAATACATTTATATTAAATATTAAACCAACGAATGGCTTCTCCATTTTGGCTTTATTTTCCTTAAATAAATCATGACACAGTGTAACGTGTTGTTGTTCATCTGAGGTTGTATTTACTTAATTTCAAGACCTGCTAAAGACCAGGATGATTGTTATTATGGGGCTTATTTAACAAATGTCTGTCAGACCTGATCCGAGAGTGCGAATCAGGTCCGACATACAATACGCTCTCCACATTCAGCATTGCACCAACAGCTCACAATAGCTGCTGGTGCAACACCGCCCCCTGCAGACTCGAGGCAAATCGGCCGCCAGCAGGTAGGTGTCAATCAACCCGATCGTACTCGATCGGGTTGAATTGTGGAGATTCCTGTCCGCCTCATCAGAGCAGACGGACAGCGTTATGGAGCAGCGGTCTTTAGACCGCTGCTTCATAACTGCTGTTTCTGGCGAGCCTCCAGGCTCGCCAGAAACATGGGGCCTTATAGATAGGCCCCAATATCTTGATATGTAAAACCATAGAATACAAAGGGTGTACTTTCTTTTTCAAATGACTGTATTTTTTATCTCCATGATCCTACCCATGTGCCGCCCTGACATTATGTGTGCAGCAATCCTAGTGTTCTGTAGTTCTACTTCATTTAATTTGTTTTCTTGATCTAGCTATTTGGTTTTTAATTTGCCAAATCTTACTAGTGTTAACCTTTTTGTTCTTATTAACTAAGGCTTTATCTCTTTGTCTCAAAAACTTTGGTTTTGCTCTTAAAATGTATCTTAAATTATTTACTTGGAACTTTCTATTTCTTTATAACCATTAACTTTCTATTTCTAGTACTTGACCCACTCTGTAAGATAGCATATATGGGTTTTTTTTCCATTAAGCCTTTGGGATTCTCATTGGTCAATTTATCTCGAAAGGCTAAGAGTTTATCTACTGATATTATATTCAGCTGTTACAAGCTCTATTAAATACCTCTGTAACATTTATTTTTTCACTTATTTCTCCATAATATCTTTGAAAGTAGACATCAAAAATAATACTTTTTAATACTAATCTGAAAATAGTTATATGAATGTTTTCTTTTGAAATTAGCATATATTCCAGTTGTACCTCTTAAAGGACCACTCAATGCAGTAGAATTGCAAAATTAACAAGTGCATAATAAAAAGACAATGCAATAACACCTAAGAAATTTATTTTTTTTTCTCCCATTTTCTGGCCCCCTGTATCATGTGACAGAAATAAGCCAATAACAGACTAGTATACGTATACCCTGTAAACTTGTGCACATGCTCAATAGGATCTTGTTCCCCAGAAAGTGTATATATAAAAAGACTGAGCAAAATTTGATAATAGAAGTAAATTTGAAAGTGTTTAAAAACTGCCTGCTCTATCTAAATCATAAAAGTTTATTTTGGCTTGAGGGTTCCTTTAATGAATCTGATAATCATTTTCCCATTATCATAAATCACATATAATTTAAATCAGTGTTTGAATCTATTTGCTACAGAATGAATGAGGCCATTGGCACATTATATAAATGTTTTTTTTCAGAAATATCACAATATCTTTCTTTCTTTCTGCCTGAAGTAAATTAATCTATCAAGAATTACGTTTTTATTATTTTTTTTCATCAAGATAAAAATAATCTAAAAATGGAAAAGATTTGTACCATCAAATATCAATAAAAAGTTTATCTATATGAACAATTTTTACTTCCTCGTTTTCAACAAAAGGGTTTCTAAAGGTAGGTGACATGCTGCTTAAATATCAATAAAACTAGAAAAATGAAGGTGTTTTAAAACTCTTGACAAATAGTGTGTGTGTGACTATATATATATATATATATATATATATATATATATATATATATATATATATTTATAAATATATATATATATATATATATATATATTGTAAAGAATGTTTGTTTCAACAAATGCTTACATTTATTCCGAATACATCAGATTTTATATATATAATCATAGTCGACGTTACATATAAGCATAAATAATAACCATACCAAGTAACTACAAGAAAAATGTACATAAAGGGGGGTTGTGGGTAAAAGCCGGATCCTGCCGGATCTTGCCGGATCCTGCTGGATTCATGCCTAATTTAGACAGATACACACAAATTTAAGTGTTTTCCACACCAACACATCCAGACACTTCTGGATCCAACAACATTTTATTCAAAAACATTTGGGTCCTTTCAGAACCAGCCCTTTTTTACAGAAAAACAGCCGGATCCTACCAGATCCATGCCTAATTTTGACAGATACACACAAATTTAAGTGTCTTCCACTTGGAACAGCAAATAGAATGCAAGCTCAATCCTATTGGCTGATTGGATCAGCCAGTAGGATTGAACTTCAATCCTATTGGCTGATTGCATTCTACCTTAATTCCGGTTGGCTGATCTTGGATGACGTCATTTAATGGAACCGTGATTCAGTAAGAAGACTCCGGATGAAGAGGATGCTCCCCGTCGGATGTCTTGAAGATGGACCCGCTCCGCGTCAGTTGGATGAAGATAAAAGATGCTGTCTGGATGAAGACTTCTGCCCGTCTGGTGGACCACTTTGCCCAGCTTGGATGAAGACTTCTCCCGGCTTCGTTCAGGGCTTCGGCCCGGTTGGATGAAGACTTCTGCCGCTTCCTTGAGGATGGATGTCCGGTCTTCAGAACAGTAAGTCGATCTTCAGGGGGTTAGTGTTAGGTTTTTTAAGGGTGTATTGGGTGGGTTTTATTTTTAGATTAGAGGTTTGGGCCGCAAAAGAGCTAACTGCCCTTTTAAGGGCAATTCCCATCCAAATGCCCTTTTCAGGGCAATGGGGAGCTTAGGTTTTTTACTGTTGGGGGGTGTTTGTATTTTTTTTTACAGGTAAAAGAGTTGATTACTTTGGGGCAATGCCCCACAAAAGGCCCTTTTAAGGGCTATTTATAGTATAGTTTAGGCTAGGGTTTTTTTTTTTCATTTTGGGGGGCTTTTTTTTATTTTGATAGGGCTATTAGATTAGGTGTAATTAGTTTAAAGATCTGTGATATGTTTTTTATTTTCTTTAATTTTGTGTTTTTTGTTTTTTTTGTAATTTAGCTAATTTAATTGAATTTATTTAATTGTTTTTAATTTAGTTATTTATTTAATTGTAGTGTAGTGTTAGGTGTTATTGTAACGTAGGTTAGGTTTTATTTTACAGGTACTTTTGTATTTCTTTTAGCTATGTAGTTATTAAATAGTTTATAACTATTTAATAACTATTCTACCTAGTTAAAATAAATACAAACTTGCCTGTAAAATAAAAATAAACCCTAAGCTAGCTACAATGTAACTATTAGTTATATTGTAGCTAGCTTAGGTGTTTTTTTATAGGTTAGTATTTAGTTTTAAATAGGAATCATTTAGTTAATGATAGTAATTTTATTTAGATTTATTTAAATTATATTTAAGCTAGGGGGTGTTAGACCTAGATTGGTCTTCAAAATCCTGTTAATTAGCTAAACCAGCTACAAACCGTGCAGTAATTTCTTAGTGCGGGTTACACACTTATTTACTGATAGCTCTAATTGGCTCCAGTTAAGGGATATAAAATAAAAATACCAGCATTTACAAGTAGATTTACCAATCATTAATGTGATGTGACAGTTTAAATTATTGTAATATATTTATATTTTATGTCAGTTTATTTGCAATTCATTACTTAATTGCTGATATATAGTATTCATATATAAAACAATGACCATTTAACCTGTTCTTAATATGACTGTTCTAATGCATCTGTTTTTGTTCCTTTACAACATTAAAGTGCTTTGATTAGAAAACGAAGGATATAAAATATAAATGGACTTTTGGAATTGGAAAAAAAAGTTTCCAGACTGTCATGTATATGCATGATATGCACATTGCAACTTAATAGGAGCAGCTGTTTTGTGCCCACATAGATGTACAAACATCACATAGCATTGCTCATTCCTCCAGGGCACACTTGGGAGTTAACTTATTACAAAGGCAATATGCCTATAAAAAATATTTTATATTGCCATCTAAAATTTATGGGACTGCACCATAGTAGCAGCAAGCTTGTTATTTTCCCCTTCCAGGAATATGCTCCTAATAACAAAACAAAAATAATGTGTTACAAAACAGGTAAACATTACATTCTCTCTAGTTGAAATTGAGTTTTCAAATATGCAGTGTGTGTGCATTGTTCCAGTGAAATGCAATATTAAATATGATCAAGAACGAATAAACATTTCCATAAAATTACTTTTGAATCTTAATAAATGTTAATATTATTAGAATATTGTTGTTTTTTCTAAAGATATTTGAATACAGGTACAAAACTGTTTATCCAAACTGCTTAGGACCAGAAAAGGTTTGTATTTTGGAATATTTTTGATTTTGGAATAATTGTATAGTGGCATCTGTAAAATTGGACAGCTTGGAGAGGAGATGGGTCGAATTATAAACAAACAATGCCTTTTACACAATATTTATGTCATAATACAGCTTATACATGCAAATAAAGGGTTAGTGTAGTGTGCTTCATGGGCTTGGAGAAGCTTTAACAGTTAAAGGGAGACTGAATCCAATTTTTTTTTTCTTTTGTGATTCAGATAGAGCATACAATTTTAAGCAACATTCTAATTTACTCCTATTATCAAATTTTCTTCATTCTCTTGGTATCTTTATTTGAAAAGCAAGAATGTAAGTTTAGATGCCGGCCCATTTTTTGTGAACAACCTGGGTTGTTCTTGCTGATTGGTGGATAAATTCTCCCACCAATAAACACGTGCTGTACAGGGTCTGATCCAAAAAATGTCTGGCTCATTAGCTTAGATGCCTTCTTTTTCAAATAAAGATAGCAAGAGAACGTAGAAAAATTAGAATCACAAAAGAAAAAAATTTGGATTCAGTGTCCTTTAAGGCACCGTGGGATGGTAGGTAGGTATAGTTTGAGTTGCAACAGTGTTGCAGTTTAAGGGGAGGGTTTTGACTTACTTTTCTAAGGTCCCTGCAGGAAGTCCTAAGCCTCTTTTGCTGCTATTTTGGCCGAAGATTCTTGCTCGTCCCTCCCTCCCTTCCCTTTCTAGTTGGATGGTGGCTTTGAGGTTTACGGTTCCCATATGGGTTGTTGTAGGTAACACAGCAAGTCAGTGTTGTTAATTTTTACACTCTGGTAGCGGGAGGTTTCAGACCCTTTCACACCTTAGGCAAATAAATGGGGTGGAGTGTTAAGTGTTCCTTAACACCTTCGGGTTTAGCACAGTTGGTCTAGTGCAGTGTCAGGTTAGCGCACAAGCAATAACTAATAGGTTATTTTTTATAGTGTGCCCCATAGAAGTCTTTAGGGAGATGAAGTTAACATGGTCACGATATCCAAAGTCCTGAACGTAGTGTGCTCTTTCTTTTGCTCGTGTGCTAACGTTTTACTTTCAATATGTGCGTAATGCGGATGTGATTTTTTTTTTAAATTTAATCACAATTAGTGCAAGAGCGGGAATTTTTTTTAAGCTTGTAACTTATTATCAGGCCCACTGATAGCAACATATTTAAATACAAATATTTACAATTCAAATTACACATTTATCTTACATCTGTTTCTAGTTTCACAAACATTCATTTTGGTACAATGAGGATTTTGAAACAGGCTCATCAGCTACTTTCAGTGAGATGAAACCGCAAGACCTACTGGTATAATATGTAGTCATGGGCAACATTTCGGGATTCTGCTTTCATTTGCAAAACAAATGCTGAAAATGGCTGCAGGCAGCAGCATTTATTTCATTTCAGCACTGGTTGTATCAGTGTGAAAGAGTAACACAGAGATCTTTGTGTTGCATTTTTCAGCTGATATATCTGCTGCCGAAACTAAACGAATAATGTTGCCAGCAGCCATATTCAGCATTCGTTTCACAAACAAATGCAGAATCCTGAAATATTGCCCATGCTTAATAATATGCAGATTTCCATTCAAATTGTGAATAAACTTACAACCAAGGAGTGCTATGTTCAGCCCACTTGAATGCTGCAAGACATTTCAAAATAGAAACATAAGTAACATTTTGAATTTTGACTTCTTGTTTATGGTCACTATGAATTTTAAATATAATTATTACCGTTAACATTTAATATTTTTTACCCATGTAATTCAATAATTATTTGTACGGCATAATGTAAATGTTTAGATGAGTTTTTATTTTGCTTAAAGGTAAGGTAAAGTTGAGCACACTACTTAACGCTATCTTTCATAGATTTAAAAATTAGCATAAGTTTTATTCATCAATATAATTACATTTCTCATAATTACGTATTTTTCTACCTTACAAGTATCGTTCTGACACCAATCTTTTGTCCTCCCGACATTTTTGAAACTTTGATTCACAGTTGCGAGCAATATTACAGTCCTATCAGCTTTTTCCCCTTCAGGGGTTTAGCCCATCCATTCCTACGTCACTCGATAACCGAGCGCATGCGTCTGACTACACTCAACCTACTTCCACCCGTGCTCGTTCATGAGTCGCGCATGCTCTGTGCTTGCTATGTTGCTAGTGCGCTGTTTTGATTCAGAATAACAATTTAAAAAAAGGGGTTCCGCTAACTGTAATTATCCTTCTGTCTGCGATCGACGGGACTCTGAGGCTAAATGAATAAATTGTAACAATGCAAACTTTGTATCAGGCAGTGGGGGAAGTGGCGCATGCGCAGACAAAATCAACTTTGTGAACGTGCATTGACGTAAGGAGAGGGGTGAGACCGTTCACTGAAATTAGAGATAGAAACACGGAAGTGGCATGGGGGAGGAGTATTCGATAAAACGGTAGGAAATATAATCATACGATTGCAACTAAAATACATAATAAAAAAAAAAATAAACATAGCGACTACGTTCAGGTTACATAATACAATGATTATATGCTTTCAATACTACTAAACTTTACCTTACCTTTAATACGATTCTAATATTAATAGATTAAATTGAATGCGTTTATGAGATACTGTACTTGTTTTATTGAGCACTATCCTGTATGTATTGCATACAGAAAGTAGGTTGTGTGCCTTAGCGAGATACACGGCTAACATTGTAAAATATGCCTGTAATCATGACGTAATAGACTTCATGGCACTGACAGATCGTTTAGGTCATTTTGCCTGAGTAGAGAGCTTTAGATCATTAGGCTATATGTGCTATATGAAGGTCACTAAAAATAATATCAGTATCAGATAGGGAGTTTCCATTCACTATAAGCTGATACATATATAACATAGGAATCAGTGTGATAGCCCTTTAACCTTAATTGTTATTCAGACAACTCACTTGAACCTTTACCATGAGCCCCACAATGCTTCTGTTCTAACCATGCTGACCTGATCCCTAAATTCAACTAACCCTAATTTCAAATAATTCTCTTCTTGTAGTTATTTGCTGCCTTCTACATTTTGGAAGATGTTCTTTCTCTATTTATAGCTTTTTTATTGGACCATGTTAACCAATCAGGTTTCTGAATGGGTGCGCTGTCAAAACTGAGTACACCCATTCTTCTGAGATAACCACATTGCAATTAGAGCTGAAATGCACTGGTGGTGTTCCTGACAGAGCAGCTAGGATTAAAGTGTGGTGGGCAGCCTGGGATGGTATGGTTATTGTTTATGTGGGTCTGGAGACTGTATGGTTATAGTAAACATGTGCTGTGTTGGACATACCAGTCTAAATATTTTCAAAACAATATAATATCCTTTTTACTGCAAGTGTTTTTTAATACCCAAACACTATTGGCCTATCTGGGCTAGAAGACTAGCCACTGTCATAACATTATTATAAAATGCTTTGTTCTGCAACTTTTATCAGTTTAAGCCTATTAAGGAAAGATATGCAACTCAATTACACCTGAGAAGAAGAATTCAGAAAATAAGAATATCCTAAATTACATGAAAAGGGGGCAAGATAAACAATGGAAGCATACTGCAAAGTTGTTTCATGTAATTTTTTCCTAAATGTTTCTCACCTTTAATTTGTTCCAACTGATCCATTTTACCTGCTAGATTCTATTATTTTTTTTACAAATAAATCCTCTAACCTTATTTTGGAATTTGAAACAGTTGATTTTGCCTGTGGTATCCCTACCTATACTAAAAGTTTCTATACTTAAGTATAGGCTATCGGCAAGCTGTGTAAACATAGCCAGCAGAGGAAAATACACTCCCAGTAGGGAGTGTCAGAGATAAAGTTCTAAAATGTTCATTTTTAATTGTTCTTTCAAAATATTGTATACAGGCAGAGATAATACAGGAAAGCATTTGAGTGATAAGGTAAGGATGTCTGATCTCTCTGCAAGCCTAGCTCATTTTGGCCTAGATTTAGAGTTCGGCGGTAGCCGTCAAAACCAGCGTTAGAGGCTCCTAACGCTGGTTTTGGCCGCCCGCTGGTATTTGGAGTCAGTGATTAAAGGGTCTAACGCTCACTTTACAGCCGCGACTTTTCCATACCGCAGATCCCCCTACGCCATTTGCGTAGCCTATCTTTTCAATGGGATCTTTCTAACGCTGGTATTTAGAGTCGTTTCTGCAGTGAGCGTTAGAGCTCTAACGACAAGATTCCAGCCGCCTGAAAAAAGCAGGAGTTAAGAGCTTTCTGGCTAACGCCGGTTTATAAAGCTCTTAACTACTGTACCCTAAACTACACTAACACCCATAAACTACCTATGTACCCCTAAACCGAGGTCCCCCCACATCGCCGCCACTCGATTAAAATTTTTAACCCCTAATCTGCCGACCGCCACCTACGTTATACTTATGTACCCCTAATCTGCTGCCCCTAACCCCGCCGACCCCTATATTATATTTATTAACCCCTAACTTGCCCCACACAACGTCGCCGCAAGCTACTTAAAATAATTAACCCCTAATCTTCCGACCGCAAATCGCCGCCACCTACGTTATCCCTATGTACCCCTAATCTTCTGCCCCTAACATCGCCGACCCCTATGTTATATTTATTAACCCCTAATCTGCCCCCCACAACGTCGCCGACACCTACCTACACTTATTAACCCCTAATCTGCCGAGCGGACCTGAGCGCTACTATAATAAAGTTATTAACCCCTAATCCGCCTCACTAACCCTATCATAAATAGTATTAACCCCTAATCTGCCCTCCCTAACATCGCCGACACCTACCTTCAATTATTAACCCCTAATCTGCCGACCGGAGCTCACCGCTATTCTAATAAATGTATTAACCCCTAAAGCTAAGTCTAACCCTAACACTAACACCCCCCTAAGTTAAATATAATTTTTATCTAACGAAATAAATTAACTCTTATTAAATAAATGATTCCTATTTAAAGCTAAATACTTACCTGTAAAATAAATCCTAATATAGCTACAATATAAATTACATTTATATTATAGCTATTTTAGGATTAATATTTATTTTACAGGTAACTTTGTATTTATTTTAACCAGGTACAATAGCTATTAAATAGTTAAGAACTATTTAATAGTTACCTAGTTAAAATAATTACAAATTTACCTGTAAAATAAATCCTAACCTAAGATATAATTAAACCTAACACTACCCTATCAATAAAATAATTAAATAAACTACCTACAATTACCTACAATTAACCTAACACTACACTATCAATAAATTAATTAAACACAAATTCTACAAATAAATACAATTAAATAAACTATCTAAAGTACAAAAAATAAAAAAGAACTAAGTTACAGAAAATAAAAAAATATTTACAAACATAAGAAAAATATTACAACAATTTTAAACTAATTACACCTACTCTAAGCCCCCTAATAAAATAACAAAGACCCCCAAAATAAAAAATTCCCTACCCTATTCTAAATTTAAAAAGTTACAAGCTCTTTTACCTTACCAGCCCTGAACAGGGCCCTTTGCGGGGCATGCCCCAAGAAGTTCAGCTCTTTTGCCTGTAAAAGAAAACATACAATACCCCCCCCCCCAACATTACAACCCACCACCCACATACCCCTAATCTAACCCAAACCCCCCTTAAATAAACCTAACACTAAGCCCCTGATGATCTTCCTACCTTGTCTTCACCATGCCAGGTTCACCGATCCGTCCTGGCTCCAAGATCTTCATCCAACCCAAGCGGGGGTTGGCGATCCATAATCCGGTGCTCCAAAGTCTTCCTCCTATCCGGCAAGAAGAGGACATCCGGACCGGCAAACATCTTCTCCAAGCGGCATCTTCTATGTTCTTCCATCCGATGACGACCGGCTCCATCTTGAAGACCTCCAGCGCGGATCCATCCTCTTCTTCCGACGACTAGACGACGAATGACGGTTCCTTTAAGGGACGTCATCCAAGATGGCGTCCCTCGAATTCCGATTGGCTGATAGGATTCTATCAGCCAATCGGAATTAAGGTAGGAATTTTCTGATTGGCTGATGGAATCAGCCAATCAGAATCAAGTTCAATCCGATTGGCTGATCCAATCAGCCAATCAGATTGAGCTCGCATTCTATTGGCTGTTCCGATCAGCCAATAGAATGCGAGCTCAATCTGATTGGCTGATTGGATCAGCCAATCGGATTGAACTTGATTCTGATTGGCTGATTCCATCAGCCAATCAGAAAATTCCTACCTTAATTCCGATTGGCTGATAGAATCCTATCAGCCAATCGGAATTCGAGGGACGCCATCTTGGATGACGTCCCTTAAAGGAACCGTCATTCGTCGTCTAGTCGTCGGAAGAAGAGGATGGATCCGCGCTGGAGGTCTTCAAGATGGAGCCGGTCGTCATCGGATGGAAGAACATAGAAGATGCCGCTTGGAGAAGATGTTTGCCGGTCCGGATGTCCTCTTCTTGCCGGATAGGAGGAAGACTTTGGAGCACCGGATTATGGATCGCCAACCCCCGCTTGGGTTGGATGAAGATCTTGGAGCCAGGACGGATCGGTGAACCTGGCATGGTGAAGACAAGGTAGGAAGATCATCAGGGGCTTAGTGTTAGGTTTATTTAAGGGGGGTTTGGGTTAGATTAGGGGTATGTGGGTGGTGGGTTGTAATGTTGGGGGGGGGTATTGTATGTTTTTTTTTACAGGCAAAAGAGCTGAAATTCTTGGGGCATGCCCCGCAAAGGGCCCTGTTCAGGGCTGGTAAGGTAAAAGAGCTTGTAATTTTTGTATTTTAGAATAGGGTAGGGAATTTTTTATTTTGGGGGTCTTTGTTATTTTATTAGGGGGCTTAGAGTAGGTGTAATTAGTTTAAAATTGTTGTAATATTTTTCTTATGTTTGTAAATATTTTTTTATTTTCTGTAACTTAGTTCTTTTTTATTTTTTGTACTTTAGATAGTTTATTTAATTGTATTTATTTGTAGCAATTGTGTTTAATTAATTTATTGATAGTGTAGTGTTAGGTTAATTGTAGGTAATTGTAGGTAGTTTATTTAATTATTTTATTGATAGGGTAGTGTTAGGTTTAATTATAACTTAGGTTAGGATTTATTTTACAGGTAAATTTGTAATTATTTTAACTAGGTAACTATTAAATAGTTCTTAACTATTTAATAGCTATTGTACCTGGTTAAAATAAATACAAAGTTACCTGTAAAATAAATATTAATCCTAAAATAGCTATAATATAAATGTAATTTATATTGTAGCTATATTAGGATTTATTTTACAGGTAAGTATTTAGCTTTAAATAGGAATCATTTATTTAATAAGAGTTAATTTATTTCGTTAGATAAAAATTATATTTAACTTAGGGGGGTGTTAGTGTTAGGGTTAGACTTAGCTTTAGGGGTTAATACATTTATTAGAATAGCGGTGAGCTCCGGTCGGCAGATTAGGGGTTAATAATTGAAGGTAGGTGTCGGCGATGTTAGGGAGGGCAGATTAGGGGTTAATACTATTTATGATAGGGTTAGTGAGGCGGATTAGGGGTTAATAACTTTATTATAGTAGCGCTCAGGTCCGCTCGGCAGATTAGGGGTTAATAAGTGTAGGTAGGTGTCGGCGACGTTGTGGGGGGCAGATTAGGGGTTAATAAATATAACATAGGGGTCGGCGATGTTAGGGCAGCAGATTAGGGGTACATAGGGATAACGTAGGTGGCGGCGGTTTACGGAGCGGCAGATTAGGGGTTAAAAGTGTAATGCAGGGGTCAGCGATAGCGGGGGCGGCAGATTAGGGGTTAATAAGTGTAAGGCTAGGGGTGTTTAGACTCGGGGTACATGTTAGAGTGTTAGGTGCAGACGTAGGAAGTGTTTCCCCATAGGAAACAATGGGGCTGCGTTAGGAGCTGAACGCTGCTTTTTTGCAGGTGTTAGGTTTTTTTTCAGCTCAAACAGCCCCATTGTTTCCTATGGGAGAATCGTGCGCGAGCACGTTTTTGAGGCCGGCCGCGTCCGTAAGCAACTCTGGTATCGAGAGTTGTATTTGCGGTAAAAATGCTCTACGCTCCTTTTTTGGAGCCTAACGCAGCATTTGTTTGAACTCTCGATACCAGAGTTAAATTTATGGTGCGGCCAGAAAAAAACCCGCGGAGCGTTAACAGCCCTTTTACCGCCAAACTCCAAATCTAGCCGTTTGTGAGTTGTGTTTTTTTTTTTTAGAGCAAATGCAGGTATTTAATTTACAAAAAGAAACATTAAGGGGTAATTTCTCATACATTTTATACCCTGCAGATGGTATAACTAGTCATTTGGAACATATAAAGGAAAAACAAATTTTACAGCACACTGTCCATTTACGCATAACTAAAAATGTAATATATCAATCTCAGTGTTTACTGTCCTGTTAATTACAGTACAGTGGAAAATGAGTGGTGGTGGTCAGACCATCAGGGTTAAACTTGGCTGGAAGTAAAATCAGGGCAGTGGATCATTTCTTGTTAATCCTTTGCGATGAGTTTAAACTACATAAAAGAAATTTGTGACAAATAACACAGTTGTATTAACGGCTTTTGGGACTTGAAAAAGGGTCATTTATAGTATACACTATTATGTCATAGCAGTAAATTTAATACCTATATATGAATGGAATAAAAAAAGAAGAAATAAAATGTGGGGTTTTTTTGTTTGTTTTTTACAATAGCATAATAATCAGACTAGTAGGAGTGTATCTGGAGACAAAGGTAGATATTCATGATGAAGCCGTGTTACAACTGAGGGCAATGAATGATAGGGTCAGGATGTTTTATTTTAGTCTGTAGGCTAGATGAAGTCAGTAGTGCAGCAGATGAGGAGTGACATTTAAGGAACATCAGCCTGGCAGAGGCATTTATTATGAATTATAAAGGGGCAGACTGCAGCTAGGGAGACAAGAGAGGTTGAGGTTGCAATAACAAAGGCAGGATGTGATTAGAGAGTGGATTCAAATCTTGTGTTTCTTGTGAGAGGGAGAGGTACATTATGGAGATTTTTTAAAGGTAGAAATAGCAGGATTTGGCCAAGGACTAGAAGTGAGGAGTCAATAAAATATCTGACTCAGGTGTGACCTCAAAGCAACAGGCATGAGGGGTTGGGGTGAATATGTTATTGTCAAAAGTTATAAAAAGTTGGAAGTATTGATCTTGAAAGATGCAGGGAAAATAATGAGCATAGTTTTAGAGCTATTAGCTTTTAGGAAGTGGAAGCACATCCCATATGAAATATTTAAACACAGTTAAAGACACAAGTTAACAAAGAGGGCACATGACTAGTGAAGAGAGGTAGATTTAGGGGTCACCATCATGGAAATGATACTAAAACTTATAAGAAAGCTAAGGCTGATGTGTAGATTGAAAAGAGAATAGGACGAAAAAGCCTTGTGAGACCCACATGATTGGATGATCAGAGGGTTTGAAGTAAGAGAGGTGGTCAACAGCATCAAAAGCTGCGGACAGATCAAGAAGGATTAGCAATGAGAAATGGCCTTTACATTTTGTAGCAAGTGGGTCATTAGGTTGTAGAATTTATGCACCTTCTCTCTGCATATATTGCTTAAGACACTCTTTAATACTATCTTCCTCTTGTTGCTCATGTCTGCTTAATAGCTAAATTCTGTCTGTCAATTATCTATATGTTTTGATTCTATTATTCAGATCTTCTACTGTGGACTCTAACCAATAAGCACCCCACGACTTTACAGACAAAAGTAACTGGTCCCTCTCACTTTTATCTTTTTAGAAACTAATATATTCCGTTTTTCTGTATGTCATTCATTTTGTTCCTGGTTTGAATCAAGTATTGTGTAGTGTATTGTGTTCTATTTCTGTTTCCCCTTCTTTATCAAGAAATTGTTTGGGATCTATTAATATTTATATTAATATTTTTCCAACACTACTGTTGTTATGTATTCTTTATTCATTTATTTCAGTATTCCTGCTCAACCTGGTGAGACACATTCTGTTCCTGAATAATTTATTCCACGATTTTGCCTTATTTTAAACCAGTCACCTGCTAGCCCTACTCAAGGCAACTTCCAGTGATGTTATTCATATTCCTGTGATATGTAAGTCCTGTTTCTGATATAATTCAAGTTACCCATTATTTATTATTATTATTATTATTATTATTATCAGCAGTATTCATTTACCAGAGATTTTTAGAGCTAGCACTATACATTGGTACCTGAGAATATGACAATAAATGGCGGTGGGAGAAGGAGATCAAAGCAATTGTTTTTTTGTAGTATCATAGAATAAGAGTGAAATTATAGCTAAATTATAATATTACTGAGAGCTGTGTATGTCAAAAGTCTGACTGAAGTTGAGAGGGAAGTCGGGTGTATGTTTCTGGCAGAGGAAATCATTACCCAATGGAGAGGGAAGGTGGATATTGTGAATACCAATAAATTTGAGTTTACATTAATTAAGGCAAAATAGTGAGTGAATGTTGGTGGTCACTTGTGTTGTAAAAAGGCAATTGTTAGAGATATAACAAAATTGTTAGATCTGGGAATATAGAAAAGTACTGATTTGAGGGCTGTAGTGGAGACTAATGAGTTGAGCTTGCATTTGTGGATTTTGTGGTAGCGCTATGTGGTAGCTACATTTATGCCTATGAAACCAAAGGCCCTCAACCAAAGTGTTGGATCTAAAAAAAAAAATGTTAGATGTTTGTAATAGTTCAGAGACAAAAGGGAATAAGGATGTAAATTAAATGCTAGATCATAAGGTTGACTCAAAAATGGCATTTGCGGGAATGAGTGTGAATCGTCCCTTCCTTACTCAAAAAACTACAAAAATACTTAGTCATTCCCTCATTTTGTCACGCATTGATTATTGCAATCTACTCCTAAATGGCCTTCCAAAACACCGCCTCTCCTCCCTCCAATCTATTATGAATGCTTCTGCTAGACTCATCCACCTAAGTCGCCGATCTACATCAGCTGCTCCGCTCTGCCAGTCTCTACACTGGCTCCCCATACACTCCAGAATACAATTTAAAGTATTAACCCTAACTTACAAAGCACTCAACAGTCTAACTCCCAACTATATTTCCTCTCTCATCGTGAAATATTCCCCATCTACGTCCCACTCCCGCCTCCAAGACTTCGCACGTGCTGCTCCTGTTCTCTGGAACTCTCTACCCCGCTCCATGAGACTATCTCCAACCTTGTATAGCTTTAGACGCTCCTTGACAACTAACCTATTCAGAGAGGCTTACCCTCTCCCTCATCCAAACCAAACTAATACATGTACATGAACTGCCTGACTCACTGCTGCAAATACAACCAATGTAACAAGCTACCCCAACCTTATGTCTCTGCACCCTTAACCTATAGACTGTGAGCTCTCCGGAGCAGGGCCCATCTTCCTCCTGTACTAGATTTGTTTAGTTTTGTTATGTTTTGTATTTTATCACAAATCTTTGTCATTGTATACCCCTATCATTGTACCCAGCGCTACGGAATTTGGCGGCGCTTTAAAAAAAAATGAAAATAATAATAATAAAAGATGTTTGAATGGAGTAGGAAATATGCATTAACATGTTGTAACATGATAGGAAGACAAAAAAATACAACAATGAGAGCACTAAGCCTCTCTAGGGGGCGCTATATCATAAAAAGTGACAATATGTATGTATCAAAATAAGCATAAAGATATGGGGGCTGAATTATCAAGCTCTGAATGGAGCTTGATGCCCCTGTTTCCACGCAAGCCTTCAGACTCGCCAGAAACAGTAGTTATAAAGCAGCGGTCTAAAGACTGCTCTGAGGCTGCGGAAATCAATCTGCCCATTCCTATACAATCAGGCTGATTGACACCCCCTGCAGGCGTCGGCATTGCACAAGCAGTTCACAAGAACTGCTTGTGCAATGATAAATGCTGACAGTGTATGCTGTTGGCATTTATCGATGTGCAGCGGACATGATACGCTACATCATATCATGTCCGCTAGCACTTTCATAAATCGGCACCATGTTAGGTGTCTAAAATCTATAAAATGTGTCTAAGATTATTATTGTTATCAGTTATTTGTAGAGCACCAACAGATTATGCAGCTCTATAAACACAGGCAGAGTACAACAAAACAATTATAGGGATCAAATGGGTAGAGGCCCCTGCCAAGAGTCGCACTGTTGTAGTCAGCTCTTAAGAAGGTGATCTACAAACAGCTTGACTCTTAGGCATACATGCTAAGGGGGTTCAGGGGATAGCAATGGAGGAGAGGAACTGGTATAAAGAAAGGTTAGCGTAGGTTGTATGCATCCCTGAACAGTAGAGTCTTAAGGGAGTGCTTGAAGCTTTCAAAACTAGGGGAGAGTCTTGTGGAGCAAGGCAGAGAGTTCCACAAGATGGGAGCCAGTCTGGAGAAGTCCTGTAAATGGGAGTTGATGAGGTAACAAAAGAGGAGGAGAGTATGAGGTCATGAGCAGAGCGAAGGGGACGGGAGGGAGAGTATCTGGAGACAAGGGGGCCTATTTATCAAATGTCTTGCGGACCTGACCCGACAGTGCGGATCAGGTCCGCAAGACATCGCTGAATGCGGAGAGAGCAATACGCTCTCCGTATTCAGCATTGCACCAGCAGCTCACAAGAGCTGCTGGTGCAACTCCACCCCCTGCAGACTCGCAGCCAATAGACCGCCAGCAGGGGGTGTCAATCAACCCGATCATACTTGATCGGGTTGAATTCCGGTGATTCCTGTCCGCCTACTCAGAACAGGCGGACAGGGTTATGGCGCAGCGGTCTTTGTGACCGCTGCTCCATAACTTGTGCTTCTGGTGAGTCTGAAGACTCGTCAGAAACACGGGCCGCCAAGCTCCGTTCGGAGCTTGATAGATAGGCCCCAAGGTCTGAGATATAGGGGGGAGCAGTGCAGTTGAGGGCTTTGTATGTCAGAGTGAGAAATTTGTGTTTAATCCTAGAGGCAAGAGGAAGCCAGTGAAGGGATTGGCAGAGAGGTGCAGCAGATGAAGAGCGACGTGTAAGGAAGATGAGCCTGGCAGAGGCATAAGAGCTATGGATATATGTAGCAAGCAAATGCAAGTAATATTATACAGATATTATTAACAAAATATTTCTAATACAAAATGCTAAAAAAATGCTAATAAAAATCAAACACTCTAAGAACAAATATCAGGTAATGTCAAATGTAAGAGTATGATAAAAAAAAGTCCTGTATACAAATAGGAGAGAAAGGCGCTAGGTAATATATGCTAGTTATACTAGGAAAGTCCTTTGACTCTTTTTCCTTCTTTTTTCCTTCGTTTAAGCTCCTTTTGGGATGCACTTAACAGCAAAGTAATCAAAATCCTAGACGAACAAAGCAGAGGGCGCTTCATATGCATATAAGTTTTCAAATAAACAGTGCAGTATGCATACAGGGTACTCACAATATGCCGCAGCACTCTGTTGTGATGATATATTATTATTTTCTTATGCCTGAGGAAACCGATGTACTAGCGGAGAAACATGTTGCATTTTATTGGGTCTCTGAATGAATGTTTCAACCCTCAAATTTTAAAACAATTGTTTTATCCCTAAAACAGTTTTATATTAAAAATTATTTTGATGTTTAAACACACGCCTCTGGTCTACATGTGTTAAATCTTGCCTACTTGACCTTCTGGAAGGGAGCTGATCACCACTGTGCAGTGAGCAGTGGCACTGACAGTCTCCAGAACGTGCCTATCAGCACAACAGAGGGCTGCTGCATATTGTCAGTACCCTGCATGCATATTACACTGCACTGTTTATTTGAAAACTTATATGCACATGAAGCGCCCTCTGCTTTGTTCATCTAGGATGATAGGAAGACAGTAGTATAATTGTTTAATTCTGTGATACAGGGGGTGCCACAAAATGTTTTCTATGGGCAGGTAAAGATTTAACTATTATGATATGACTCTGAGAACTGTTTTAGAATAGTGTGAATTTTATTCATGTAGTGATCTGTATTACTTAATATTTAAAATATATATAGAGGATATTACAATTGCTGGTGTAAATCAGACTCAATACAAGCACTCTGACTACCATTTTAATAATGAGTTATTCTTGATCAAGATATTTTAAGAGAGATAGTTCTGTATTGTTTGTTATTGGTGCTGACTTGCAAGGAATAGTGGCTCCTTCTGAAAGAATGCCAAAGGGTGTCAGATGAAGCCACAAGCATCAATTTCAGTAATAGCAAGAAGTGTTAACATGACACACTTGGCCAGTCATTACATAATACAACTAATTCTCATGGAATTACATTGAGAACTAATCTAAAGACAAAATAGTTTTTGTGGCTTATTTTAGAAATGTAAAAAAATTAAAAAATAAATATCAAAAAATGGTAAAGGTGATTGTAGGAAACTGCACACTGCAAAATCATCAGTACAAAAGATATTCATTATTAAAATCCAAAAACTTTATTCAGCTGTTTAAAAGAACATCACACAAATGTTCCCACTTTTTTTTTTTTTTTTTTTTTTTTAAAAAAAAAAGGGCTAGATTATGTGTGAGGCACTATATTAATGTTTACTGGTAAATAGGCAAATGTGTCCTTTTACCAGCGAATGTTAAATTACCAGCCATTACAAGTGGCTGGTTACTGCAACTGCGAGCTCACTTTTATACTTAGCCCTAGCAATCATTTACCAGAGGTCAGACCCCAATTGCCCTTAAAATAAAGAGGACTGTAGAGTAAAATAAAATAAAAATATGAGCATCTTTATAAAAATAAAAAACTGCACAAAGCAGTTATAAGGGGTTAAAGTGAGTTGATGTGTGATGTTAAAAAAAAGTCACTAAAGTGCCTTAGCATAGAGGTGAATGAGGGACTGTGTTTTTACTCTAAATATATATGTATATGCTTGCTTATATACATATATTTATGTGTTAATATGTGTATATACACATATAAACACATAAATATATATTTATATATATATATATATATATATTTATATTTATATTGCTGCCCAACTCTGCGTGATTTGTAACAAGGCTCCCATTAGAGCCTATGCAAGCACGCTCTAGTGAGCTCTTTGCTTCCATGCAATGCAAATGTGTGTTCACATTTGTATTGCACCTCACTTGTGATACCAGCGCACATTTACATGTGCTGGAATTACTGGGTGGAGCGCAAATCTTTTTTCTTCTTTTTTTTTATACTGACAGGTTTTATCACTGATTACTTATCACTTGCAGCAAGTTTTACTGGTTGCTGATTTTTGTTTTAGTAAAAGTATGTTGAATACTAACTAAAAGGCACTCTGAATGAGGAACTCTCATATTGCTTCACTTGGAAAATTTAAAATTTGGACCACTTAATTTAAGTAAGCTTAAAGGTACAGTATACACCCATTTTGTACTGCATGTAATAGAAACTACTATAAAGAATAATATACACAGATGCTGATCTAAAAATCCAGTATAAAACCATTTAAAAACGTACTTAGAAGCTAGTTTAGCCCTGTTAAAAAGGTTAGCTGGAACACCCACTGAAAGTGGTTCTATAGCAAAACAAAGCAGACACTCCCCCCTCCTCCTTCCTCTGCATATGATAAGACTCTTTACACAAACGGGAGCAAGCTGGAGTAGGTATACATCAGTATTCTCCTAAAACTTTGGGGCTTGACTAGGGGTCTGAAAATCAGAGCAATGTTATTTAAAAATAAGCAAAACTATATATATATAAAAAAAAAAATAAAAGCTATATAGGCTATATAAATGGATCATCTGCAAAACATTTATGCAAAGAAAAATCTAATGTATAATGTCCCTTTAAGGGAAACTACAGCTGTCCAACCCAGTTATCTGGAGTAACTGATTATTATTGTGTGGAATGTGGAATTATTTTTTATATTGCTAAAAGTGTTGTAGGAATTTGCATATTTTTGTATGATGTGACCAATGAAGCTATCAATTACTTTGAGTTTGATTATTAATTTAATTGAAATATATGGGCTCTCTACTACATTAGCATTCTGTGTGTGAGAAAAGCCTCAGCAAGCTGGTAAAATACAGTGAAGGGGTGCTGCAGTCCAGGTAAGTGACTCGGAAACTAAAGACAGCCCAGGAACTATCCCTAGTACTCTCCTTATATAGGTACTACATAGTTGGGAAATTTTCATCCTTTACACATAGGGCTTTACCTATGTGTTTAACACAAAGAAATATGGAATTCAAAGTTATCATACCTTTTATTTAATTGCCCTATTACTCTTTAGCAGCCCTCATTATGTTTTTTGACTTGGGTTCACCTTTTTTCCCCACAAAAGAAAAAAGCCTTACTGTGTCTTTAAGAAAACCGCCTTATGCAATTAGTGGTTCAGCTCATATGCGGTTGGGGTTGGGGACACAATGGGGGTCAAAGGAGGGGGTTTTATTCACTTTTACATGGTATTTGTGTGTTTTACTCACATGCTTTGGCCTGCACATCGTTCCGAAGTTAAACTACACCCCACCTTTGGTGCCCTTTCTGTCTCCCTCACCAGATCGCCAACTGCAAATTTACTCAGGGATTGTCGCCAGGCCTTTCAAGCTATCTCGGCCCAGGATGTGGGTGAGTACCCTCATAGGAGCTACTTAGGAAGTGGGTAATAAAAAAAAAACATTTCTAAGGGAAATTTATTTGGCTTTTTCTCAGTTTTCTTGGGTTTTGATGGGTTTTTTGATAGGCTGTTTGTTGTATTTTGTGTAAATACACTGACTGTTTAAAGCTTTGGAATATATCTTTATTTCCAAATTATTTGTAGTGTTGCTTATTATTGGGGAGTTATGTCTGTACCCCCACCTAATATGACTGACACATTAGAAGAGACCCCTAGGGAACATACTGTAGCCCATTTACTTTCTGCAGTCCATTATCCCTTTTTTCTATGCAAAACTATTCCAGTGGACCAAATTGACCAGTTATGTACTATTTGTGTCCCACATCGCCAATTCACAACCCACAATCCTGTCAATATGAAAACTGGCAGACATTTAGTGCCCATGTCTGTTTTTGTGGCTCCACTGACTTTTCACTAGAGTTTAGAACAAGTCTTCAAAAGACTATGGGGCCCATTTATCAAAGGGCTTGCGGACCTGATCCGACACTGCGGATCAGGTCCGCAAGACCTCGCTAAATGCGGAGAGCAATACGCTCTCCACATTTAACATTGCACCAGCAGCTCACAAGAGCTGCTGGTGCAACGCCGCCCCCTGCTGACTCGCGGCCAATCGGCCGCCAGCAGGGAGCTGTCAATCAACCCGATCGTATTCGATCGGGTTGATTTCCGGCGGTTCCTGTCCGCCTGCTCAGAGCAGGCGGACAGGGTTATGAAGCAGCGGTCTTTAGACCGCTGCTTCATAACTTGTGTTTCTGGCGAGTCTGAAGACTCGCCAGAAACACGGCCCTTCAAGCTCCATACGGAGCTTGATAAATGGGCCTGCAGGATGGAGTTTTTAGCTGCTATCCCCAAACCAAGTAAGCATAAGTGAAAATCAGGATATTTACCTCACACCACCTGTAATATGCAGGGTCCTATTCCCCTGGCTCAGTTAACACCAAACTTACAAAGCTCTGAGTCAGCTGAATCTCTTCCTGGGGGTGAAATCTCCTCTCAGGATCTTGATCCTATAAAGGAGTTAGAGGCTTTTTCCACGTTTAGATTTAAAGTGGACCATTTCTGCTTCCTGCTTTAGAAGGTTTTGAATACCTTAGAGTTATCAGAACTGAATCCAGAGGATTCCAAGCCTTTACATAAGTCGAATCAAGTTTTTAAATCTCTGCCAAGCATTCATTTTCCACTTTCTAACAGGTTCAAAAGAATGTATCTATTTTCAGAGAACAATTTAACAGCCTGGGAAGTAGTCCCTAAGGTTGATGGAGTGATTTACACCTTAGCTAGACAAAATACTATTCCTATGGAGGATAGTTCTTCATTAAGGTATCCAATGGACCACAAATCTGAGTCCTTGCTTCATTTTCAGAGAACAATTTAACAGCCTGGGAAGTAGTCCCTAAGGTTGATGGAGTGATTTACACCTTAGCTAGACAAACTACTATTCCTATGGAGGATAGTTCTTCATTTAGGGATCCAATGGACCACAAATCTGAGTCCTTGCCTAGGAAATTATTCTCCCAATCAGCTCTTCAGCTTAGACCTGCTGTTGCAATCACCTGTGTAGCCACTGCAGTGTCCTTCTGGTGTAATTCTCTTTCTCTGATTAATTCTGATCAATCTTCTGAGGATATTAGCTTCATTAAAGTTCTTAAGATGGCTAATGATTTTATGTGTGATGCAGCCTTTGACATCCTCAAGGTTGATGTAAAAAATATGTCCATTGCTGTTTTAATAAGGAGCTGATAAGGTCTCTAAGAATAGGCTTTTTTCAGTCCCTTTTGATTCTATTATCAAAACTGTCACTGGGGGAAAAGGGGCTTTTCTACCTCAAGACAAAAAGTGTAAGCTGAAGTACAAACAAACAAATTTTTTTCATTCCTTTCGCTTCCCTAGTGATCAAAAGTCCCCATCCAACCAGAGGTCTGAATCCTCCAAGCCTTCCTGGAAGCCTGGATCTTCTTGGTCTATGTACAAACAGACCAAAAAGCCCAATTCAAATCAGAAATCTGCATGAAGGGATGGTCCCCTGTCCAGAAGATCCTCTGGCAGGTGGCAGATTGATTTGGTTTTAGAAGGCCTGGTCTCGATCAGTTGTGGATCCCTGGGTTCTCAATATTATATCCCATGGCTATTGCAGAGTCTTTTACACCTGACCTCCCTGGGAACGGTTTTATTTATCTCATGTTCCAAAGGATCTTGTAAAGGCAGCTGCCTTTGTTCAATGTGTTCAAGACTTAGAGGTCATGGGAGTGATCCAACCTGTTTCAATCTCTCAACAGGGACAGGGTTTCTATTCCAACCTCTTCATTGTACCAAAGAAGGAACCTACCTTCCTATCCTGGACCTAAAGTCTCTGAACAAATTTATCTGGACCATTGTCACTAAAGACCCAAGTCTAAAGGGCTGGGGCTAGCTGTTTGGAAGTTTTAAAGGGCGCAGGGAGTATGGTCCCTATCAACATCCTAGAACTTCATGCAATTTCTTGGGCCTTTAAATCTTGGCCCCTCCTCAAACAGGGAAAAAATAATTTGATTCTAGTCAGACAACGTCACTGCCATGGAATACATAAGTGATCAGGGAGGGACTCAAAGTCCATTAGCTATGTGAGAGGTATTTCACATTCTTTCTTGGGCAGATCAAAACCACTGCACCCTATCGGCTATTCACCTAATTCATCAGTCCATCCAACCAGAGAAATGGTCTCTTTATCAGGATGTGTTTTCTCAATTAGTCCTGAGGTGGGGTCTTCCAGAAATAGATCTCATGGCGTCCAAATTGAACCGAAAACTTCTGGTTTATTGTGCTAGGTCAAGAGATCCAAGAGCTCATATAATAAATGGAGGAAATAGGTAGACCAGACAAAAGTTCCAAGGGCAGACTAGAGTATCTGTTCTTCTTTCAAGAGTCATTGCCAGAATAAAACAGGTATCGGCTTCTATAATTCTCATAGCTCCAGAGTTTCCCAGCAGAACTTGGTATGCAGACCTAATTCAGATGTCATCCCTTCCTCCATGGGCTCAATCTCTAAGGAAAGATAAGCTGTCTCAAGGACCCTTGTATCATCTGGATCTCAAATCCCTGAATTTGACAGCATGGAGGTTGAACTCCTAGTTCTCAAAAGCAGAGTTTTCTCAGATTCTGTTATCTCTACTCTACTGCAAGCCAGAAAGCCTGTCACAGAGAGAATTTATCATAAGATTTGGAAATCTCACTTTCTTTAGTGTTGTTCTAGAGGTTTCTCTTTTGGAATCCCCAAAATTCTTCAGTTCCCTCGGGATGGACTGTATAAAGGTTTATTAGCTAGTTCTTTAAAGTGTAAGATTTTGACATGATCTGTTTTGTTTCACAAAAAACCTAGCCAAATTACCTGGTGTTCAAACTTTTGTTAAAGCCTTGGTGAGAATTTGTCCTGTTATTTGGCCAATTTCTCCTCCTTGGAATTTGAATCTGTTTCTGTTTTGCAAAGTCTCCCCTTTGAACCAATGCATTCCCTGGACCTAAAGTTATTGTCATGAAAGGTTCTCTTTCTTCTAGCCATTTCTTTCGCTAGAAGAGTTTCTGAATTATCTGTTCTCTCTTCTGATCACCCTTTCTTGGTTTTTCATCAGGATAAAGCAGTCCTCCGGACTAAATATGATTTTCTCCCGAAGGTATTGTCTTCAGAAAATATTAATCAGGAAATTGTTGTTCCTTCCCTGTGTCCAAATCCTTCTAACCCTAAGGAACACCTACTACACAATTTGAATGTAGTTAGGGCCTGATAATTTTATCTCTCGGCTACTAAAGAATTTAGGCAGACATCTCCCATGTTTGTCCACTTTTCAGGTCCTAGAAAGGGTCAAAGCTACAGTGGTGGCCTTGGCATCATGGCTAAAGCAGACTATTCATAAGAATTATTTGCTTATGAGAAAACCGCCTCCAAAATGAGTGACTGCTCAGTCTGCCAGGTCTGTATCTCCTACTTCGGCCTTCAAAAATGACGCCTCCTTGAAACAGAGTTGCAAGGCAGCAACTTGGTCTTCTCTCCATACCTTTTCTAAATGTTACCATTTTGATGTTTCTGCTTCAAAATGTTTAGTCCTTCAGGCCACAGTGTCCGGCAAATAGGAAGTGCCATAATTTTTGTCCCACATGTCCTTAACATGGACTCTCAGCTTGGGTATTGTATCCCACATGTTATGGATACCTATTGACTCTCATCATCTTTCAATAGAAAACAGAATTTATCTTTACCGATAAATTTATTTTGGGATGATGAATGTCCATAAGACATGTCTGGGTTTTTTCTATTTGAGCGACAGTTCTTATTTGTACCTCTTAACCCTGCTTTCTCTCTTTGCTACCTTTTCTGTCTCACTCCTTTTGCTCGACTATACATAAACTGAGTGGGGAGAGGAGGTGGGAGGGATTAAAACTCTTGTGAGGGTTCTTGACCTCCTCCTTGTGGCAGGAAATATATTCCACATGTTAAAGACACCTATGGACTATCATCACCCCGAAAGATAAATTCTGGGGCTAAATTCCAGGTTTTGTTTTTTTCATATATAAAATTAATATATATATTAACCCCTTATTTGGCAACAGAACTGGGAGTTTGTCAGTGTATTAAAAATGTGTTAATTCACCTTGATCTTTTAATTTTGCTACCCTTTCATCTGAAGATTGCCTATTCTGAAATGCAAAGTTTTACAGCACAATCATTACTTTCCTTACATGTGTCCCTTGGTTTAATATTCTGCACTGTAACCCTTTTTTAAGGTGTATGTGTAGTTTTATGGTTTATATTTATGTGTGAGTTTCTGCCTTGCATCTATCTGGGAAAGCATACAAATGTAATGCTATATTTCTCTGTTACCTAGCGTACTCCCCTTTTAAACAAATTTGGTTTTGACTTTAAGCATGACTTAGATGTTTCATATATTAGCCTAGGACAGCACACTCACGCCTAGATTTAGAGTTCCGCATTAGGGTTAAAAAGCAGCGTTAAGGAGTCCTGCTTTTTAACGCCCGCTGGTATTTAGAGTCAGGCAGGAAAGGGTCTATGCTCACTTTCTTTCCGCGACTCGAGGCTACCGCAAATCCCCTTACGTCAATTGCGTATCCTATCTTTTCTATGGGATTTGCCTAACGACGGTATTACGAGTCTTGGAAGAAGTGAGCGGTACAGCCTCTACCACCAAGACTCCAACCGCAAAAAAAAAGTCAGTAGTTAAGAGTTTTATGGGCTAACGCTGGAACATAAAGCTCTTAACTACAGTGCTACAAAGTACAATAACACCCATAAACTACCTATGAACCCCTAAACCGAGGCCCCCCACATTGCAAACCCTATAATAATTTTTTTTAACCCCTAATCTTCCGACCGGACATCGCCGACACCTATATTATATTTATTACCCCCTAATCTGCCCCCCCAACCTCGCCGCCACCTACCTACACTTAAAAACCCCTAATCTGCCGACTGGACATCGCCGCCACTATATTAAATATATTAACCCCTAAACCGCCGCACTCCCGCCTCGCAAACACTATAATAAATTGTATTAAACCCTAATCTGCCCTCCCTAACATCGCCGCCACCTACCTATAATTATTAACCCCTAATCTCCCGCCCCCAACGTCGTCGCTACTATAATAAAGTTATTAACCCCTAAACCTAAGTCTAACCCTAACCCTAACACCCCCTAACTTAAATATAATTTAAATAAAACAAAATAAAATTACTATCATTAAATAAATTAATCCTATTTAAAAATAAATACTTACCTATAAAATAAACCCTAATATAGCTACAATATAACTAATAGTTACATTGTAGCTATTTTAGGATTTATATTTATTTGACAGGCAACTTTGTATTTATTTTAACTAAGTACAATAGCTATTAAATAGTTAATAATTATTTAATAGCTACCTAGTTAAAATAATTACCAAATTACCTGTAAAATAAATCCTAACCTAAGTTACAAATACACCTAACACTACACTATCAATAAATTAATTAAATAAATTACATACAATTATCTAAACTAAAATACAATTCAATAAACTAAACTATAATACAAAAAAAAAACACTAAATGACAAAAAATAAAAAAATATTACAAGAATTTTAATCTAATTACACCTAATATAAACCCCCTAATAAAATGAAAAAGACCCCCAAAATAATAAAATGCGCTACCCTATACTAAATTACAAAGTAATCAGCTCTTTTACCAGCCCTTAAAAGGGCTTTTTGCGGGGTATTGCCCCAAAGTAATCAGCTCTTTTACCTGTAAAAAAAACAAATACAACCCCCCCAACATTACAACCCACCGCCCACACACCCCTACTCTAAAACCCACCGATCCCCCCTTAAAAAAAAACTAACACTACCCCCCTGAAGATCACCCTACCTTGAGCCGTCTTCAGCCTGCCGGCTATCGATTGGACAGAAGAGGACATCAGGAGCGGCAGAAGTCTTCATCCGATCGGGGCAGAAGAGGTCCTCCAAGTGGCAGATGTCTTCATCCAAGCAGCATCTTCTATCTTCAATCAACCCGGAGCGGAGCGGAGCCATCTTGAATCCATCCGACGCGGAGCCATCCTCTTCTTCCGATGTCCTAAGGCCGAATGAAGGTTCCTTTAAATGACGTCATCCAAGATGGGGTCCCTCGAATTCCGATTGGCTGATAGGATTCTATCAGCCAATCGGAATTAAGGTAGGAAAAATCTGATTGGTTGATTTAATCAGCCAATCGGATTGAAGTTCAATCCGATTGGCTGATTGGATGAGCCAATAGAAATGACCTCGCATTCTATTGGCTCATCCAATCAGCCAATCGGATTGAAGTTCAATCCGATTGGCTGATTAAATCAACCAATCAGATTTTTCCTACCTTAATTCTAATTGGCTGATTACTTTTGGGCAATGCCCTGCAAAAAGCCCTTTTATGGGCTGGTAAAAGAGCTGATTACTTTGTAATTTAGTATAGGGTAGGGCATTTTATTATTTTGGTGTTTTTTTTATTTTATTAGGGGGGTTAGATTAGGTGTAATTAGCTTAAAATTCTTGTAATATTTTTTTAAATTTTGTAATTTAGTGTTTGTTTGTTTGTTTTTGTATTATAGTTTATTGAATTGTATTTTAGTTTACATAATTGTAGGTAATTTATATGTAACTATTAGTTATGTAGTAGCTATATTAGGGTTTATTTTATAGGTAAGAATTTATTTTTAAATAGGATTAATTTATTTAACCCCTTAATGACAACTGACGTACCAGGTACGTCATGCATTAACAACCAGTTAATGACAATAGACGTACCTGGTACGTCAGTTGTCTAAGAGAGTGCTGGAAGCGATCGCAATCGCTTCCAGCAGCTCTCAGGGTATTGCAGTGATGCCTCCATATGGAGGCATCCTGCAATACCTTTTTAGAAGACTCCGATGCAGAGAGAGCCACTCTGTGGCCCTCTCTGCACCGGTAGCGATGGTGCCGGTTCGTTGGTGGGTGGGAGCATAACAGGGAGGCGGGTGGGCGGCCCATCGCTACCCGGCATCCGGTTCCTGTAAGTGCAATGTGCACGCCGGGTGCCGGGAGCGTGCGGGGGCGCGCGTGCGCGCGCGCGATTAGCTGGCCACTGACACCAATGAGGAGGGAAGAGGGGGGAAAAAAGATTTTAAAAATATAAATATATAAGGATCTGGGAGGGGGAGGGGGTTGGGGTATTGTGGGGGGCTGCTACACTACAGAAAATATTAATAATTGCAAAAAGAGAAAAAGATACTTTTGTTTTTGGGGGCAAATTGGGTACTGGCAGACAGCCGCCAGTACCCAAGATGGCGGCAAATAGGTAGGGGAGAGTGTTAGAGAGCTGGGGGGGGGGATCATGGAGGTTGGGGCTAAGGCAGGGGTCCATCACAGCTAAAACATTTTATTTTTTTTTATTAAAAAAAAAGAAAAACTCCTTTTATTTAGTACTGGCAGACTTTCTGCCAGTACTTAAGATGGCGGGGACAATTGTGGGGTGGGGGAGGGAAGAGAGCTGTTTGGGAGAGATCAGGGGGTGGGATGTGTCAGGTGGGAGGCTGATCTCTACCCTAAAGCTAAAATTAACCCTGCAAGCTCCCTACAACCTACCTAATTAACCCCTTCACTGCTGGGCATAATTTACGTGTGGTGCGCAGCAGCAATTAGCGGCCTTCTAATTACCAAAAAGCAATGCCAAAGCCATATATGTCTGCTATTTCTGAACAAAGGGGATCCCAAAGAAGCTTTTACAACAATTTGTGCCATAATAGCACAAGCTGTTTGTAAATACTTTCAGTGAGAAACCTAAAATTGTGAAAAATGAATTTTTTTTTAATTGTTTGCTCGCATTTGGCGGTGAAATAGTGGCATAAAATATATCAAAATGGGCCTAGATCAATACTTGGGGTTGTCTACTACACTACCCTAAAGCTAAAATTAACCATGCAAGCTCCCTACAACCTACCTAATTAACCCCTTCACTGCTGGGCATAATTTACGTGTGGTGCGCAGCAGCATTTAGCGGCCTTCTAATTACCAAAAAGCAACCCCAAAGCCATATAAGTCTGCTATTTCTGAACAAAGGGGATCCCAAAGAAGCATTTACAACCATTTGTGCCTTAATTGCAGAAGCTGTTTGTAAATAATTTCAGTGGGAAACCTAAAGTTTGTGACAAAATTTGTGAAAAAGTGAACTTTTTTTTTTATTTGATGACATTTGGCGGTGAAATGGTGGCATGAAATATACCAAAATGGGCCTAGATCAATACTTTGGGTTGTCTTCTAAAAAAAAATATATACATGTCAAGGGATATCCAGGTTTTCCTGACAGATATCAGGGTTCCAATGTAACTAGCGCTAATTTTGAAAAAAAGGGGTTTGGAAATAGCAAAGTGCTACTTGTATTTATGGCCCTATAAATTGCAAAAAAAGCAAAGAACATGTAAACATTGGGTATTTCTAAACTCAGGACAAAATTTAGAAACTATTTAGCATAGGTGTTTTTTGGTGATTGTAGATGTGTAACATATTTTGGGGGTCAAAGTTAGAAAAAGTGTGTTTTTTTCAATTTTTTCCTCATATTTTATATTTTTTTTATAGGAAATTATAAGATATGATGAAAATAATGGTATCTTTAGAAAGTCCATTTAATGGCGAGAAAAACGGTATATAATATGTGTGGGTACAGTAAATGTGTAAGAGGAAAATTACAGCTAAACACAAACACAGCAGAAATGTAAAAATAGCCTTTGTCATTAAGGGTAAGAAAATTGAAAAATGGTCTGGTCATTAAGGGGTTAATGATAGTAATTTTAGTTCATTTTATTTAAATTATATTTAAGTTTAGGGGGGTGTTAGGGTTAGACTTAGGTTTAGGGGTTAATAACTTTATTGTAGAAGCGGCGACGTTGGGGGCGGGAGATTAGGGGTTAATAACTGTAGGTAGGTGGCGGCGATGTTAGGGCAGATTAGGGGTTAATACAATTTACTATAGTGTTTGCGAGGCGGGAGTGCGGCGGTTTAGGGGTTAATACATTTATTATAGTGGCGGCGATGTCCGGTCGGCAGATTAGGGGTTAATAAGTGTAAGGTTAGGGGTGTTTAGACTCGGGGTACATGTTAGCGTGTTAGGTGTAGACTTAGAAAGTGTTTCCCCATAGGAAACAATGGGGCTGCGTTAGGAGCTGAACGCTGCTTTTTTGCAGGTGTTGGTTTTTTTTTTCCAGCCAGCTGAGCCCCATTGTTTCCTATGGGGATATCGTGCACAAGCACGTTTTTCCAGCTTACCGCTACCGTAAGCAACGCTGGTATTGAGAGTTGAAGTGGAGCTAAATTTGGCTCAACGCTCACTTTTCTGAGGCTAACGCAGCCATTCAGACAACTCGTAATACCAGCGTTGTCTTAAGGGTGCGCTGGAAAAAAAAGGCTCGTTAGCACCGCAGGTCTTTACCGACAAAACTCTAAATCTAGCGGTCAGTTTTTTCTTTTCTTTCTACTGCAGGATTTCAAAGCCAGTTTAAATTACATTTTTGTAGACAATTCAGTTATCTGACATCCAAACTAGTTTACATACTTACTGTATTAACATATAAAAAATCTTCACTAAAAATAATCATTTCAAAATTGAGAACCTAAGGACTCAGCGATGTGCGTAAACATTTTATGACTCATCAAAAAAGCAATTGTCTACAACTTCATCTGCTAGAAATCAATGCAAAGAAATTTAAAGCTACTATGTCAGTTTTTGCCTGAAGAATATAACCTGTACAAATGTAATAGACCAACATACACATACAAATGAAGATGAATACAGTGGTGTCATTATCTGCTATGTTTATTTATTATATTTAAGTTTTATTTTTTTATATTCTTTACTAGTCCTAAAGCCTGTGTACACAGGCCATTTTTTGCAGTACAACGGTCCCACCCCATGCTCTCTCTCTATCCCCCCTCTCTTTTGCGCTCTCTCCCCCACTCTTTTGCGCTCTCTCCCCCCTCTCTTTTGCGCTCTTTCCCCATCTCTTTTGCGCTCTCTCCCCCTCTCTTTTGTGCTCTCTCCCCCCTCTCTTTTGCGCTCTCTCCCCCCTCTCTTTTGCACTCTCTCCCCCCTCTCTTTTGCGCACTCTCCCCCTCTCTTTTGTGCACTCTCCCCCTCTCTTTTGTGCACTCTCCCCCCTCTCTTTTGTGCTCTCTCCCCCCTCTCTTTGTGCTCTCTCCCCCCTCTCTTTTGCCATCTCTTTCCCCCTCTCTTTTGTGCTCTCTCCCCCCTCTCTTTTGCTGTCTCTCTCCCCCCCTCTCTTTTGCCATCTCTTTCCCCCTCTCTTTTGTGCTCACTCCCCCCTCTCTTTTGCTGTCTCTCTCCCCTTCTCTTTTGCTGTCTCTCTCCCCCCTCTCTTTTGCTGTCTCTCTCCCCCTCTCTTTTGTTGTCTCTCTCCCCCCTCTCTTTTGCTCTCTCTGTCTCCCTCTCTTTTGCGCTCTCTCCCCCCTCTCTTTTGCTCACTCTCCCCCCTCTCTTTTGCGCACTCTCACCCCTCTCTTTTGTGTTCTCTCACCCCTCTCTTTTGTGCTCTCTCCCCCCTCTCTTTTGTGCTCTCTCCCCCTCTCTTTTGCTGTATCTCTCCCCCTCTCTTTTGCTGTCTCTCTCCCCCTCTCTTTTGCTGTCTCTCTCCCCCTCTCTTTTGCTGTCTCTCTCCCCCTCTCTTTTGCTGTCTCTCTCCCTCCACTCTTTTGCTGTCTCTCTCCCTCCTCTCTTTTGCTGTCTCTCTCCCCCCTCTCTTTTGAGCTCTCTCCCCCTCTCTTTTGCTGTCTCTCTCCCTCCTCTCTTTTGCTGTCTCTCTCCCCCCTCTCTTTTGCACTCTCTCCTCCCTCTCTTTTGCTCACTCTCCCCCCTCTCTTTTGCGCACTCTCCCCCCCTCTCTTTTGCGCACTCTCCCACATCTCTTTTGTGCACTCTCCACCATCTCTTTTGCGCACTCTCACCCCTCTCTTTTGTGCTCTCGCCCCCTCTCTTTTGTGCTCTCTCCCCCTCTCTTTTTCTGTCTCTCTCCCCCTCTCTTTTGCTGTCTCTCTCCCCACCCTCTCTTTTGCTGTCTCTCTCCCCCCTCTCTTTTGCGCTCTCTCCCCCCTCTCTTTTGCACTCTCTCCCCCCTCTCTTTTGCACTCTCTCCCCCTCTCTTTTGCGCATTTTTCCCCCTCTCTTTTGTGCACTCTCCCCCCTCTCTTTTGTGCACTCTCCCCCTCTCTTTTGTGCTCTCTCCCCCCTCTCTTTGTTTTCTCTCCCCCCTCTCTTTTGCCGTCTCTTTCCCCCTCTCTTTTGTGCTCTCTCCCCCCTCTCTTTTGCTGTCTCTCTCCACTTTTCTTTTGCTTTCTCTCTCCCCCCTCTCTTTTGCTGTCTCTCTCCCCCTCTCTTTTGCTCTCTCTCTCCCCCTCTCTTTTGCGCTCTCTCCCCCCTCTCTTTTGCTCACTCTCCCCCCTCTCTTTTGCTGTCTCTCTCCCCCTCTCTTTTGCTCTCTCTCTCCCCCTCTCTTTTGCGCTCTCTCCCCCCTCTCTTTTGCTCACTCTCCCCCCTCTCTTTTGCTCACTCTCCCCCCTCTCTTTTGTGCACTCTCACCCCTCTCTTTTGTGCTCTCTCAACCTCTCTCTTGTGCTCTTTCAGCCCTCTCTTTTGTGCTCAACCCCCCCCTCTTTTTTGTGCTCTCTCCCCCTCTCTTTTGCGCACTCTCCCCGTCTCTTTTGCGCTCTCTTCCCCTCTCTTTTGTGCTCTCTCCCCCCTCTCTTTTGCGCTCTCTCCCCCCTCTATTTTGCACTCTCTCCCCTCTCTTTTGTGCACTCTCCCCCCTCTCTTTTGTGCACTCTCCCCCCTCTCTTTTGTGCACTCTCCCCCCTCTCTTTTGTGCTCTCTCCCCCCTCACTTTGTGCTCTCTCCCCTCTCTCTTTTGCCATCTCTTTCCCCCTCTCTTTTGTGCTCTCTCCTCCCTCTCTTTTGCTGTCTCTCTCCCCCCTCTCTTTTGCCATCTCTTTCCCCCTATCTTTTGTGCTCTCTCCCCCCTCTCTTTTGCTGTCTCTCTCCCCTTCTCTTTTGCTGTCTCTCTCCCCCCTCTCTTTTGCTGTCTCTCTCCCCTCTCTTTTGCTGTCTCTCTCCCTTCTCTCTTTTGCTCTCTCTCTCCCCCTCTCTTTTGCGCTCTCTCCCCCCTCTCTTTTGCTCACTCTCCCCCCTCTCTTTTGCTCACTCTCCCCCCCTCTCTTTTGTGCACTCTCACCCCTCTCTTTTGTGTTCTCTCCCCCCTCTCTTTTGTGCTCTCTCCCCCCTCTCTTTTGTGCTCTCTCCCCCCTCTCTTTTGCTGTATCTCTCCCCCTCTCTTTTGCTGTCTCTCTCCCCCTCTCTTTTGCTGTCTCCCTCCCCCTCTCTTTTGCTGTCTCTCTCCCCCCTCTCTTTTGCTGTCTCTCTCCCTCCTCTCTTTTGCTGTCTCTCTCCCCCCTCTCTTTTGAGCTCTCTCCCCCTCTCTTTTGCTGTCTCTCTCTCCCTCCTCTCTTTTGCTGTCACTCTCCCCCCTCTCTTTTGCGCTCTCTCCCCCCTCTCTTTTGCTCACTCTCCCCTCTCTCTTTTGCGCACTCTCCCCCCTCTCTTTTGCGCACTCTCCCCCCTCTCTTTTGTGCTCTCTCCCCCCTCTCTTTTGTGCTCTCTCCCCCCTCTCTTTTGCTTTCTCTCTCCCCCTCTCTTTTGCTGTCTCTTTCCCCCTCTCTTTTGAGCTCTCTCCCCCTCTCTTTTGCTATCTCTCTCCCTCCTCTCTTTTGCTGTCTCTCTCCCCCCTCTCTTTTGCGCTCTCTCCCCCCTCTCTTTTGCTCACTCTCCCCCCTCTCTTTTACACACTCTCCCCCCTCTCTTTTGCGCACTCTCCCCCCTCTCTTTTGCGCACTCTCACCCCTCTCTTTTGTGCTCTCTCCCCCCTCTCTTTTGTGCTCTTTCCCCCTCTCTTTTGTTCTCTCTCCCCCCTCTCTTTTGCTGTCTCTCTCCCCCTCTCTTTTGCTGTCTCTCTCCCCCCTCTCTTTTGCTGTCTCTCTCCCTCTTCTCTTTTGCTGTCTTTCTCCCCCATCTCTTTTACTGTCTCTCTCCCCCTCTCTTTTACTGTATCTCTCCCCCTCTCTTTTGCTGTATCTCTCCCCCCTCTCTTTTGCTCTCTCTCTCCACCCTCTCTTTTGCTGTCTCTCTCCCCCCTCTCTTTTGTGCTCTCTCCCCCTCTCTTTTGCTGTCTCTCTCCCCCTCTCTTTTGCTGTCTCTCTCCCCCCTCTCTTTTGCTGTCTCTCTCCCCCTCTCTATTTTGCTGTGTCTCTCTCCCTCTCTCTATCCCCCCTCTTCTGCTCTCTCTATCCACCCTGCCTTTTCTGCTCTCTCTTTCGCTCCTCTTTAGAGCTCTCTGTCTCCCAGCATCTGGCCCTGCCCAGCCCCGCCCACATCACGCCCGGACATGCCCACGCCACACCCGGCCACGTCCATGTCCCACCCACTGTCCACGCCCATGTCACACCCGCCCGGCCACACCCACTCTGTACCCGTCCGGCCATGCCCACTCCTCCACCACACGACGCCAGGAGGTCAGTTGGAGGGCCAAGTGTGTTTGTCCTCGTGTGCAGTCTCTACTACGTATGACAGCTTCGGACAAACACACTTGGCTTTTTATTATATAGGATGTTGCAATAAGGTGAAGGAGATACAGGATATGAGATTTGCACCACGCAGGGCTATAGGGTGAAGCAAAAAAATAAAAAAGAAAGAACAATCTTTCAACCTTCACATTGTTGTTATTTTCTTTGAGGCTATGATAAAACAATAAACATACATTTAGAAGATCCTGAGGTTATGTGATTCTTCTTACATCAATCCAAGCTATACAATTATTTTATTCCTAAAGCTAAAGGTGAATATACCCAGGTTCCCTTCCCCTGGTAGCTGTCTAAGGTACTCAATTAGACACGTGTAAATAAAAACATCATTGATTGTCAGCATCAGAGTAAAAATTCCTGTTTTATTGGGTCCAGTGTAATTTAAGCTATATATTATTTTGAAGTTAAGTATTTCTGGAATAGTATAGTTCTAGTAAAGTTCAGTCCTGGTGTACCTATCCATCTTTGTTTAGCTATCGAAACTAACTTTCAGTGAGAATTAAACATAATAAGAAAAAAGAAGAAAGAGAAAAAAGGGAAAAAGGAAGAGAGAAAAAAACAAAACAACAACACCCCTCTCTCCTCCCTCACTGCTCCAGCCATATTCTCGGGAGAGCTTTGTTTTGTACCAAATAGCAAAATGCATTTTGTTTTTTAAGTGGCACTATTAAAGAATAAGTTTTCATTGGACCTAACCACTTCCCAAAATAATTATTTAGAGATTTCTCAATGCTAGGGGAAAAAAGGTGCTGTTCCATAATTATAAGGTCTCATTTCTTTTATGAACCTAGAGAGTGGGGGAGCCTGCTTTGCTTTCCAGTTTGCTAATATAAGATTTCTTCCTAGTAATATACTGTAACTGTATTTAGCAGCTTATAATTTCTATGTCTATCTGATGCGCATAGAAAAAAAATAGAGTTTGAGTCAATATAAAAGTCTCTATCTAGGGCCTTATTGAGCCAATAGTTGATTTTATTCTAGAATTGTCTGATCTTCGGACAAATCCAGAAGCAATGAATAAGGTCAGCCAATGCCTTGTTACATCTAAAGCAATTTGAAGAGTTATTTATAGACCATTTGCCTAATTGTGCTGGTGTTATGTAGAAATCATATTTATTATCTTACATTGTGATTCTTTCCAGGATTCTATAAAAGAGGATCTATTCGCTAATTCAGAGATATGGATGCAAAATCCTTTTCCCATTTTAATTGAAGACCATTCACATGTAATAGACCTAGGTTGTTAATTAAAATATTATATAGATAAGGGGGGGCGTAGCTAACCGCTGAAGTGGAAGGTTGCATCTATGCAGAGCTCCTAGCTCCAGATTCATAAAATGGGATTTATCTAGCTGTTTTTTCTAACCCACACGGGTCCTGAGGGTTACCCCAACTGCATAAGACTCTTGGTCATGGTGTTTAAGGACCTACAATAGTCCTGGGGTACTTGTTCTGGCTAATTATCAGTATATACCCTGAGCTGATCTGGTGAAGCCTCTCTACAAAATGTCCACTCTCCCCCCTCTATCCTCCTGGTGAATTGAGCATCATCACGGTCTCTTGGCTTATTTATTGCAAGCTACCTGCATTAGATATGGAGAGCTCACACAAGTCACTGCAAGATCTGCTAAGAAGTCTTGAACTACAACTAGACAGGTGTTTTGTGGACTTGCACGATACTTTGAAAATGGCGTCCCAAGGAATGGCGGACAGGGAGCTAACGGAACCCAGACACAATGATATGAATGAGCAGCAGCTCCCAAAACATCGCTCTGAGCCTTCACAGTGTGCCCTTGTGCGAGATGGCTTGCGTTTGGAAATTATGTGCATGGAGCAACAACCGGCTTATATATACTCACCTAATTGCGCCACAAGACAGCCTCTACCAGCAGCAGCTACTAAGTGCGAGCTAATCCGGCCGGAGAGTGGTGCGCAGTTCTCGACTCCTCAACTATACCCAGAGCCAAAACCTAACTCTATACTAGCGCAGGGACTGTCCCGCTCGCACTGGCTCCTGGACTGCGGAGGGGCGATCGACTTCCGTAGTTGGAGTCTGGAGCCCTTTGCTCTTCTGTCTTATTGCGGAGGCCCTGTGTCTGAGACACTGAGAGAAAGCTCCATGTTTTTGAGTCTCGCCTTACCTTCCTCTTCACTTGGACCGGATAAGAGCCATCTTGTATTGCAGCGAGATCTGCAGATCTTCTTGTGTTTGTCATCTGGTCTCAGGACGGGAGTGGGGTAAATTCTTCTCAACTGCTATGATGTGCTGGAGTATGACCAATACCCTCTTGTACTTAGCCACATAGCCATTGACTTTTCGATTTATAACAAATTGCAAAAGATCTCATCAATAACAGACCAAATGCTACATGACTCAGGTTTGCCATTAAAGGCTAGATAAGGCTGTTTTTGTTAGATGATGCAATCTATATTATAGGTACTCAGCCTGACGCCATTGGAGTAGTTTGCCTCTGAGCGGGAGCAGTGGAAAGACAATTTTGATCTAAGCTCAGTGAACACTGTTCTATACACTCACAGATCAGAATATTACTTCTTGTATGGGACTATGGTTGCTGATGTACTGTTTAATGATGGCCTCGGGTCTGATCTCAGTATATTACAAAAGTGAATTCATGTTGTCAGTTAATGTAGACTTTACTTAACTTTGCAGTACATACACAGAAAATAGGGACTATATATATAAACTAGGCTAATTGACTCTTTCAATTAGAATTAGCTATTCTTATTTTTCAAAGTTATGACTATATAAAATCTGATAAACTCTTGCTATATAAGGTTTTTGTTCTAAGAATGCTTCATGTCATGATGTATGTATAATCCATCTCCATTTGCTCCTCCTGTCTAGAGTTACATTAACTATAGCACTGTACCGTATATCATGCTCTTTTGCCTTTGCATTGGTGGTGTTTATAGACCAGTTCATCTATAGTTATGGTTCTTTGCTCATAGGTTTATCTCTACTTGTAATATGGGCATCTCTAATAGTCTTTTATGTATCCTGGCTTTACAGGATCTATACAAATATGCCCTTTTATCTGCAATTCTAATCCATGTACCTCCTTGTTATTAACATATGTATTCCCTTCAGAGACTATCACCCTTGTCTTATGATAAATAGGATAGCTTTATAGTGTGATGTCCCATGTCCATTTTCACATTATTACCCAAGTAATTAAAAGTATGGTATGAGTGGATGGTCCAGGGTTCCCCTTGCAGTTAGGAGCTCACAATCTATAGTAGTTACGCTTTTTATCTTAAATCTTAGCACGCAATCCTTTCCTTCTCATGATATGTATATGTTCACAGACATGATGCAATTTCCTTTCATATGTATGTAACGCACCACGTTTGTGGTATGTCTACAATCTTGTATTTCCAATGCGACAGGCTGAGGATGACAATATTTTTATAGTCGCTTTGTTCTACAACAAATACAGCAAGTTTTTCTATATACTAGTATGCACATGTTAATGGATTCTTCCTGTACTCGTAACAAGACATCTGTTGATCCTTCTTGCTGTTATTAACCAATTGTTACCCATACCGGTTATCATGCTTTAAGTTTTAGGTTATATGTGCTTCCTCCCTTAGGCTCATGCATACGCTAAAATTGGGAATGTGTTGCTTATAGCCGGAGTAGTGTAATATAGTATTCTAGGTGTAGCCGCTATTTACCGGCATTCATTTATGCTCTACATACCTAACATAACATATTGCTATTCATAGTTATTAACTCAACAGACCGCTTAGGTAGTATGTACATTGTGCTTATACTTTCATTATTATTTGTTAACTGGCATTGATGTTATACCAGTACAATAGGTTCCTTACGTAAGCAATTACTGCTGATATGGGTAGAATACTTGGGCATATCCTGCTGGAATTTACCCTTAACCTAATATGCTTTGCCACTCTGTGTAAGAACGTATATAGTATAAATGACCTTCTATATCGCTAATTTTGAAACCCCACCTGGGTATAGTTAAGTTTATTAATTATTACGAAGGTACATGATTAGAGATATCATTACAGCATATAGCCCACTAGTTATGTAGCACACTCATATGTTCTGAACTCTCCTTAATACTTTATTATGCGTTCATATCAGCCATTAACCTATGTATTGCTAACTCTAGGTGAGGCATTCCTTTATGGACCCCTAGTGGCATTGAGATGTTAATGGAGGTATGGCCTTTATTGACTGTATCTCATATTACTAATTTTCCAATAACATTTTTTCAGAAGTCCCACTAAATCATATATGTTTTATGATGTCTGACTGTGGATATATATTTATGTGTTTATTCTTATGGCTTCGCCCTCCAACCCCCCCTTATATTGATAGCGGTGCTTACCCACTGTATATCCCCTCCCCCATAACGTATACTCATTTCTTCTCTTTGTGCAGCTCATAAAGAGCTATCTATCTGACCTCCAGTTGTTTAATACACCCACAAGCCGTTAGGCCTAATATTTAAGATTTCAATAGGTCAGACACTTATACTAATCTATCATAAAATCGAGGTTCCATCTGCCTATCTATTGTGACTTGTATCATCGCTGAAATATGTTGTTCAATTGTATTTGTAACATTCTTACGCTCCAAAAGGCGGTTTATGTTTTATGTTCTATGTATATTATACAAAACCTCAATAAAAAAATATTTAAAAAAATATATATATATTATATAGATAAAGCATGGTTTCCCTCGCAATACACCACAATAATTTTTACTTATTATACTTATGCCTTCAAACCCACTGCTTTAATATATTTTACAACATAAGCTACTATAAAAATGGTTTATTGTGCTAAATTGTTCCTAGATTGACTCTTCATACAGCTATACTACTTTATAATGTGGTCAGTTGTAATATTGGTAGAGATTAGGTGTTGCTGGGACCTGCCACCAACCCAAGGGCCCTGGGTGGAATTAGGTTCACAGTATTCCCCACTAGACTTTGGCCTTCAATACTACTGGTATGTGCGTTTATTCTATACAAACATATATGCTGACAAGTGTATCTCTTAGTTACTGGTCATATGTCTCTTTTCAGCTAATCTCAGTGTTGTGCCTTTTTATACTAGACGTATTATTATTGTTCTCTCCTTTTTTCTTTTTTTACATACACAGATGTAGACCAACTCTGCTAACAAAATGGTCAATAATACTATATTTTGACTTATCACTACTTATAATAGCTGTAGGACATTTCTTATTATCTTGTTATTATCACTTATATACTTCATATGCTACCTTTTTCTGTATTCTCATCTAAAATAAATATGTTTAGATCGCCAGGAGCCCATGAGTGGCTTCAGCTAATTATGGGAGAAATACAGTTAAATTTATTGGGGGAAAAAAGAAAAAAAGGTTTAGTATTTTTTGTGTTGGTTACCAAGAGCAAATCAGTGCACTGTACAGTATAGTGGCATTTCATTTGTATGAGATTTACTATTTGTAAAACATACAAACCTGCATTTTTTAACTTTACCTGTGATTTAACAGATACGATTGAGCTTTTCTGTTAATGCAACTGTTATGATCTTAATCTTTTTTCTTTGGATTCGTATGCCAAATGTATTATTGTGTATGTACTGTATAATATACTAAACCTCAATAAAAATAATTTACAAAAAAAATAATATATATTAATTAGAAAAGATATAGAGTATGATCCCTGATTATAAAGATTAATTGCTGGAGCTAAATTTCCTAATTCCCATTTTGATTCATTTGATAAAAATAGTATGTGAGTTGAAGATATGCAAAGAAGCTATGTTTGTGTAATTGGAATTCTTGCTTAAGTTATTCAAATGTTTTCATGGCTTCCGGACTGTCTTCCTTTACCTGGATTACATTTGTGATTCCTTTATTTCTCCATTCTTCAAATACTGAAGAGGAAATTCCCAGGGGGAAATCAGGGTTGCCTATTATCGGTAAATGTTTAGACAGTTTGTGATTAGCCTGAATTTCCCTTGTATATTTCTGCCAGGCTAGAAGTGGACCTTTGAATATATGCATTTTTAATAAGTTGTTAGGAGTTTTAGAGTTGGTACAATGTAAGATAGCTTTCTGGGAGAATGATGTCACTATTTTAGATTCTAAACATAGGTTTGTCACATATTCCTTACCAGTGATCCAATCTAGAACCACTTTTACTAGAGTGGCTAGATTATAATATTTTAGATTAGATAGAGCTAGTCCTGCATATTTATGTAGAGTTAATATTATAGAAGAAATTCGATTTTTTATTTGTTGCCATATAAACCTAGCTGTGATACTATTAAAGGGACACTGAACCCAATTTTTTTCTTTTGTGATTCAGATAGAGCATGCAATTTTAAGCAACTTTCTAATTTACTCCTATTATCAACTTTTCTTAATTCTCTTGGTATGTAAATTTAGATGCCGGCCTATTTTTGATGAACAACCTGGGTTGTTCTTGCTGATTAGTGGATAAATTCACCCACCAATAAACAAGTGTTGTCCAGTGTTCTAAACCAAAAATTGTCTGGTTCCTTAGCTTAGATGCCTTCTGTTTCAAATAAAGATAGCAAGAGAATGAAAAAAAATTAATAATAGGAGTAAATTAGAAAGTTGCTTAAAATTCCATGCTCTATCTGAATCGCAAAAGATAAAATTTTGGTTCAGTGTCTCTTTAAATTTTAAGATATCCTTGATATGTATAATAAATGGCAAATTTAGTAGTAAGTATAACAGTTTAGGGAAGAGTATCGTCTTAATTAAAGTTATTCTAGCTGATAGAGATATTGGTAATTAGGACCATCTTTTGAGATCTTCTTCTATTTTGGCAAATAGAGGGGCACAATTCAAATTGTAACACCTATCTGGGCCTCTGCATATTTTAATTCCCAGATAGTTAATAGAATCCACTATTTTAAAAGGGACATGATAATTACGTGACGTTGGGGGGCTAATACATAACAGTTCCAATTTATCCAGATTAATTTTATATCCAGAGAATGATCCAAATAACTCTTCCAGATCCATAAATTGTTTTATAGAAGACTCTGGTTTACTTAGGAACAATAGCAGATGATCTGTGAAAATTGTTAAAACAGATTTAGTTTCTTCAATAATGATACCCGACATCTCCTGACGTAGAAAAATTGTCAAAGGTTTCCGCAAAATGTTAAATAGGAGTGGTGACAGGGTGCATCCCTGGTGTGTCCCTCTCTCCAAAACAAAATTATCAGAGAAACAATTATTTATTTTTAAGTTGGATACAGGATGTTGATAGAATAATTGTATAAGGTTTTAAAAATTACCCTGAAATCCGAATCTATTTAAAGCCATAGCAAGATGGTGCCAAATAATTAAGTTGAACTTGAATCGTAAGGACCCTGCAAATAAATTTGGAAATGTTTCTACATTTCATGAACCCGACTTGATCTTCGTGAATCAAGACCCCAAGATGTTTATTTAGTCTGTCTGCTAGAATAGACATGAGGATCTTGTAATAATTATTGAGTCACACTATTGGTCTATAAGAACTTATATTTTCTGATCTTTATTTTTTTTTGAGAATTAACGTATTTGTGGACGCTGTAAAATAGTTTGAGTTCATTTTATTTTCAATAAAATATTGGTTATAAAGATTAACTAAAGTAGGAGCAATCTTATCCTTTAGACATTTATAGAATTCCACCGGGAAAAAATTGGGTCATGGAGATTTACCTCCATTAGCTGATTGTATATGTGCCAGTACTTCATCTAGAGGGATGGGTAAATTTAGTTTTAAAAGTTCTTGTGGTTTAAGTTTAGGTGTATTGCAGCTATGCCAGAACTTCTCTTTATTCTGTCGATTTACCTCCCTTTTTGCATACATTTCTTGATAATATTTGAGGAAGGCCTCTCTTATCAGCTTTTGATCACTAATTCTCTGGCCATTTTCTTGCCAGTTATAATCAGTATTATTGTTGATTAATATAGATAAAAATTTAGCTGATCTACCAAAGTTGCTCCTAAACTCAACTTTTTTTTTTCCTTCCTGGTTATCTCTTTGCTTTGAAAGAGCTTCTATCTCATGTCTACTAGTTAAGTATTTCTTCCATGTAACTTTCGTTGGAGACACAATATATCTTTCATAGCTATATTTAACCTGTTTTGCCAACTGAATGTCTCTTCATTTATATTTCTTTTTTCATTTACAAAGATAGGGTAAGATTTCTCCTCTAATAAACGCCTTAAAGGTCTCCCAAAATAGTTCCTGTTTATCTAGGGCATCTCTATTATTATAGGAAAAGTATGTATCTAGGGAAGAAAAAACTTGCAAATTTGAGAGATGTAAATAAATGACCTTGTAATTGTAGAGAGATCACTGAGTGATCTGAGAAAAGGATTTCTTTGATATCTGTTTTATGGTATTTCCCATTAAATTGTCAGATATCAAGAAGAGATCTATCCGGGAGAAGGCCCCATGTGTCTTTGACTCACAAGTATATGTTCTTTTGTCAGGGTTTTGAAGACACCAGATGTCTTGCAATTTTAGATCTTGTGTAAGATATTTATAGTTTTTATTCATTCTGAGTCTAGTGTGTTTTTGAGATGTTGAAAAGCTGTCTAAACTTGGACTTGGGGCCATGTTAAAGTCTCCTAGCACTATAATCTTTTTCCCGATACATTTCATAAGTTTTCTCCCAAAATAGCAAGTCTAATTTGTTGGGACCATACACATAACAGAGCACCAGCTTTAATCCTTGGATATCAGTCTCTAAAATTATGTATCTGGCATGGGGATCTATATCTTAGGAAGTGATATTAAAGTTCAATTTCTTGTGGAAGAGAATACTAATGCCCTTTTTTCGCCCACAACAAGGAGTGGAAACAACTTCCCTCACCCAGGATGATTTAAGTTTGGCAATTTCATCAGAGATGTAATTCCCCCCCCCCCCCACATTCCAAGATAAAATGTTTGGGTTTTTATTCCCTGTCATATCTGTAAAAGAGTAAAAAATAATACAACCATCTCACATTTATCCATGACAAGTGGTGTATTGGTTTCAGTGAGGGGGAGAGAGAGGAGAGAAAGGAGAGAAAGAAAAAAGACCTTAGTTAAAAGCAGAAACTTATTCCTGAACAACATCATTACCCATTTTACAGAAATTCCGCAATCTGACTCATAATTTTTTTTTCACTACCCCATTTATTGACAGGAGGATTTTGGCTGTGTACAGTAATTTAGCATTGAAGTTCGCGTTGATTAAACGAGTGAAGAATGGAGCCATTTCCTTCCTTTTTGCTGCCATCTCTGCTAAATAATCCTGGAAAAATAAAATCCTGGATTGGTTAATTCTGCATTCGCTCATTTTACGATAGCTTCTAAAAACATTAACTTTATCCTGAAAGTTCAGATATTTCATCATAAGGGGACGTCCTTTGCTAGAGTCCTCTGCATCTTGCCAAGGCGGGCCCATCCGGTGGGCTCTTTCTACAGCCATAGGTGTATGGTCTCCCAAACCTAAAATTTGAGGTAGCTGCACTGAGGCAAAGAACGTAAGATCTCCAAAATTTGCATTTTCTGGAAGGCCGACCACTTTTATGTTGTTGCGCATTGACCTATCATCAAGGTCCTCTGTCCTTGCACTCAGTGCAGCTACCTGTTTCTCCAGTACTGTTGAATTAATACTCATAGTGGTTACTTGGTCTTCTAGGTTGGATATTCTTGTCTCTGCTTCTGTCAATCTAGAAGAAAATATTTTAATTTCAATAGTTAGGGTAGATATTTCCTTCCTAGATTTTGATAAAAATAAAAAAATAATACAGCTATATAAAGAAGTAAGTAGCAGGGCTAGATTGGGTTCATGTAAGGTTTCAATACCCTCTGTATTGAGTAAGTGGTCCAAATTAGACCAGATGAAACGTTTTATCAAGGGAGCTCAATATTTACTTAGGGGCTAGATACTATAACACAGACTTAAGTTTAGTCTACTAACAACACTATTATGATCAACTGTTTGAGCAGAACAATAAAGTCCCACTGAATTATTTTCAATATATTAAAGAGTCTCTCTTTTCTGGGATATGTAGTTTTTGAATCCAGGAGTTTAAGAGAGAAGAAAAAAAAAAGCTTGACCCAAAGAGATATACAGATTTCTTTGCATTTGGGGCAAAATGATTATGCCTCCTTGTTATGTTTTAGCCCCTTAGCCCTTGTTTTAAATAATTTATGTCACTTCTCCACCAAGGGGTATAAGCAAGTAACAGGCAAGAGTACTCCTTTATGGGGTTTATTTAGTAAACTTTTTCTTCTAGGTCCCAGCCAGAGAGAAAAATAACTTTCTTTTTAATAGTCTTAAAGACGTTTACCCCTTTCCAAGTATAGCCAGAGCAAACCTGTTACCATGAACAGAAATTATTTAATTTTGCCCCATTAAAATACTTTCATTTAGCGTGGACTAGTAACCTACTGCATCCCAGCCTGTGGGTGCAGCTATCAATGAGGCACATTCACCGCTTTTTGGTAACACCTCCGTTTTTCTCTCCACCGATTCCAGCTCTCGATTCCACAGGTGTTAGGTTCCTGGAGGGTGGTGTTGCTGTACGCTCCGGAACGGCAACTTTGTCTGCCAGAACCCTTGTGTCTCCTGGAGCTGTGATTCTCTTTTTCCGGATCTCGGTGCCAGTAGAGCTCTTTGCGGATTAAACCTTCTCCCCAAAAGGAGTCCATAGATACCTGTCTTCTAGCTTTCCTCAGATAGCATCGGGACCCTTGTGCGAAGCCCTGTCAGGGCTGGATCTTCAGGAGTGCCCGGGCAATTGGGCAGTTTAGCTTTGCTGGTGGTTTCATCACTGGTTTCACTCGTGTGATCGATACACAAGGTTCCAGGCCGTGTAAACTACTACAGCCAAGGAGTCCTTCGCCTTGGTGGGCCGCTTGAACAGCGCGCTCTTGGTGAGCAGCTCACTAGCTCCAAACACTAGCTCCTCCCAATGGAACCACCTCCATATCCTTGTTTTTATATTTATGTTTTATATTTACATGTTTGTTTTGTAGTTGTAAGCTAAAAATTGATCTCATTAACTTTATTTAATACCATATTACAGGTAGGGAAACGTGATATTATGCCTCACAATCATAAGTGTAAACATTTTTATGTAGAAAATAATTAAATGCAATTATTTGCATACATAAAGCATAAATATATAAAACTTTACATGTATAATAATTTATTTGTTGGACATTCATTTTGGATTACATATTCATTTGACAATAAAAAATTTAATTGATTTAAACAACAATAATGCAAACATTTACATTTTACTCAGTGCTAATTTCAGTGGAAGGCCCTTTCATATTTTTTTATTGTAAATTATATGAAAACTGGTAAGAACTTCACTTAATATTTACTTTTTAAGTAATTTTAATGACTTAAACTTGCTTTTTTTTTAAATACACCCTTCTTGTCATACTATAGATACTCCATTAATACTCTAGCAGAACAATGGGGTTATTTGCAATAGTTTAGAAAAACATATCAAACGATTTATCTACAAAAATCCTCTAGATTTTAATTGCGATTTTTGTAGAAAAAAGATTAGATACGTTTTTTGGATTGTAATTGACCACAATTTGAGGTAAAATAAAATAAACAGAAAAACTTTTTTTGTATTTCACTAACATTGTACTAGCATTACTTACAGAAAATGTAAATTAAAGATGCTAAAAAATATCAGAAGCCTGCAATCATTTGGATAAATTAAAGCTGCTGTTGAAAAAGTAAACAAGTCAATCAAAAACAGGCAAAAGCACTAGCAGTAGGCCGACTGAAATGAACAATTCAGCAAATAATCAATCAATGCCACAGACAATAACAGAGGCATTCTAGATACATGCAAGAAAGATATGTGCAAAAAAACTGGAAAAGGCATACTATAAAAAGGAGCTGGTGACCAGTTTCTCAGACTATGCCTCCCATTTCAGTTTATTGAATCAGCGCAATATATATATATATATATATATATATATATAAATATATATATATATATATATATATATAGTAACTCAGGTGATTTTTGGCACAGTATTCAAAGCCATTCTGATCACTTAACCCCTTAACGACCGAGGACGTGCAGGGTACGTCCTCTAAAAAAATACCCTTAACGACCAAGGACGTACCCTGCACGTCCTCGGTCTGGAAAGCAGCTGGAAGCGATCCTGCTCGCTTCCAGCTGCTTTCCGGTTATTGCAGTGATGCCTCGATATCGAGGCATCCTGCAATAACCTTTTTAAGCCATCCGGTGCAGAGAGAGCCACTCTGTGGCCCTCTCTGCACCGGAGATTGTTGGCTTACCGCGTTGGTGGGTGGGAGGCTGGTGGGAGGTGGATGGTGGCCATCGATGGCCTTGGTGACGTGCAGGGGGGGCGGGATCGTGGGCGTGGATGATCGGGGGTGCGCACTGACACGTGCGTGTGCACGGAAGGGCGGGGGCGGGCGCGTGCACGGGGAGGGAGCGGGTGGGAACCGCTACACTACAGAAAAAAGTTAAACAAAAAAATACAAATAAAAGGGAATAAAAGTTTTTTTTATAAATCAATTAAGGTGTTGGGGTTTGTCTGTGGGGGGGGGGGGAAGCTACACTACAGAATTTCTATTTTTTTTAAAAAAAAAACATTTTTTTCTTGAAACTGGGTACTGGCAGACAGCTGCCAGTACCCAAGATGGCCCCCAATAATGCAGAGGGGGAGGGTAAGAGAGCTGTTTTGGGGGTGGATCAGGGAGGTTGGGGGCTAAGGGGGGATTCTACAAAGCAGCATATGTAAGTATGCTAAAAAATAAAGAACAAATTAAAAAAACCTTTTATTTTAGTACTGGCAGACTTTCTGCCAGTACTTAAGATGGCGGGGACAATTGTGGGGTGGGGGAGGGAAGGGAGCTATTTGGGAGGGATCAGGGGGTGGGATGTGCCAGGTGGGAGGCTGATCTCTACACTAAAGCTAAAATTAACCCTGCAAGCTCCCTACAAACGACCTAATTAACCCCTTCACTGCTAGCCATAATATACGTGTGATGCGCAGCAGCATTTAGCGGCCTTCTAATTACCAAAAAGCAATGCCAAAGTCATATATGTCTGCTATTTCTGAACAAAGGGGATCCCAGAGAAGCATTTACAACCATTTGTGCCATAATTGCACAAGCTGTTTGTAAATAATTTCAGTGAGAAACCTAAAATTGTGAAAAATGTAACGTTTTTTTAAATTTGATCGCATATGGTGGTGAAATGGTGGCATGAAATATACCAAAATGGGCCTAGATCAATACTTGGGGTTGTCTACTACACTACACTAAAGCTAAAATTAACCATACAAGCTCCCTACATGCTCCCTAATTAACCCCTTCACCGCTGGGCATAAAACACGTGTGGTGCGCAGTGGCATTTAGCAGCCTTCTAATTACCAAAAAGCAACGCCAAAGCCATATATGTCTGCTATTTATGAACAAAGGGGAGGTGTGCTGCCAAACATTTTCAGCCAAATTACAGATTACATTTCCTATTTATATTATTTTTATTTTATAAAATATTTGTATGCAAACTTTTGACAGGCAAATATTTATGAAGCATTGGGTTATTTTGCAACACCAACACTCATTTATACACTTATATAGACATATATATATATATGTATATATATATATATATATATATATATATATATATATATATATATATATATATATATATATATATACTGTTTATATATATATATACACTTTGGAGCCCTTTCCACTCAATACCTTTAATCATGAAATATCAGTTTTATTAACTTTTTATATATTGTAATGTATTTCACTGTGTTTTAATAGAAATATTTAATATTACAAAATTCTTAACTTTAAATATGTATTTATATATATATATATATATATGTATATATATATATATATATATATATATATATATACATACAGTATTTTCAGAGAAGGAAAAGCAATCCTGGTACAGTAGTTTTACAGCCTCCCGTGCCCAGGGTGCACTTCAAATGCACAATACAGTCTCCAAATGATAGAAGGCACTCTCAGGGTCTTGATAGAAAGAATAATTCCTTTTTTGTGTTGTTTCGGGGTCACCCCCGTTCTCAAACAAACATACAGTGTAAACAGCTTTACTCATCCTATTTGAATGCCCACGAAACCCCATTGCGGCGTTGCTGAATGCGTTAACGGAAGTGGCCGCAATCACATTTCCTGCTCTTAGTTGTCGTGGCAACCGGACGCTTGGCAACAATGCCTGTGTTTAAAAACAACAATAAATAAACAACATGTTTACATTATATGGTAGTATGTGGCAGAACATCTCAGCAATAGTCTACATAGATCGAGGAGCAATCAGGATGGAACATACATGATAATTAGTAATCATATTATAACGATCCTAATTTAATGATTATATTGTTACCATAACACTATTATTACAGCTATTATGAATGTAGCCCTAAAGAGTAGCATACTGAGCATCTAATGTTAAATAGTAGAATCCTAGGCTATATTATACAAGAACAGAATTTATGTATACAGATAGTGTTAGTACTGTATTAGCTATATACAACTCACTGATTCTCATTGTAATGGGTGCAGAGTGTCTTGCTTAGCTATCTTTGTATGAACGTAAAGACATATAGTAAACAGGGGGACACTAGCTATTTGTACCCTACAATAGCCTATTATTAAAGGCATTTGTAAAACCCGGATACAGGAATCTAAGGTTATTCTCTGGACTCATAGGAAGCAATGCCAGTCCAGGTGCACATTAAGTCCTTGTGGTCTCAAAGTCCTAAGGGTGTGAATCCACCTTGATTCTCGCTGCTGCAGCGGCTTTGCTCTGTCCCCTCCTCTTGGTAGGGGTGGTACATGATCAATTATTATGTACTTTAAGTCCTTGACACTGTGCTTGGCCTGTGCGAAGTGCTTTACCACCGGTTGTTCTGATGTCCCCTTGTGAATTGAAGCCCTAATGGCAGAACAATGGTTCACCATTCTAGTTCTTAGGTCATCTATGGTTTTGCCGAGGTAAAAAAGACCACACACACTGTGCAGTAAATATACGATAAAGTTAGTCGTACAAGTAACTCTGTGATTAATGGGGATTCTTCTTGTTGTGTACCCTAAGCAACTGAAACAGCCTGGTTTAGTTTGTAACCAGGTATTTTTAAGATAGCAGTGCCTAGGGCCAATCTTGACCAATTGGTCACAAAGTGAGCATGCCCTCTGGTATCCCACTCTAGGTGGTTCAGTATTCCCAAGGTTTTAGTATCAGTCAGTTTTTTCTCATGGCATCTATAACCTCCTTTTTCCAGGGTAAAGGTTGTAGTGAATGTCATTCTGTTGTCCTGCTCCATTGTCTGTTCTCTGCAATTTTGTAGCAATCTCTTCTGGTAGCCCCTCCTGGCAAATTTTCTTTTCATTTCATGCACTTGTTTGCTTTTTAGATCAACATCTGTGTTGTTTCTAACAGTTCTTTTGAAATTGGAAATAGGTAGTGCTTTTTTTCAAACTGGGAGGGTGGCAGCTTGCTGCATGGAGAAGGGAGTTTGTATCTGTGATTTTGCTGTATAGGGTAGTGAACAGCTTATTTTCTCATGTGAATATCCTCAGATCCAAGAATTCCACAGTCTCCCTGTCATGGATCATCTTGAACTTTACTGTGGGGTGTACATTATTGAGCTTAAACCAATGTAGTAGACCCTCCTCTGTTCCTTCTCATATAAGGAACAGGCCATCAATGTAGCCTTTAAACAGTTTAATCCTGTTATCCTTGAATAGATCTGTACCTTTGGTTTCCAGTTCTGCCATAAACAGATTGGCGTAGGTTGGGGCCACATTCAACCCCATAGCCGTACCAGCAATCTGTAGATAGTATTCTTTCTCAAATCAGAAATAGTTTAATTCCATACAAGCTTTTAATAATTCTAATATGGCTTCCACCTGTGATCCTATATAAGGATGTCTGGTCATTTATTGCTTGACTGCTGCTATCCCCTCATTTTGAGGAATCACAGTGTAGAGGGATGTAACATCCAAGGTAACCATTATGGTGTCGTCCTACTTCTCTGATTGTTGTAATAGCAGTTGGATCATAGTTGTGGAGTCCAGTGAGAAAGATTCAATGTTACGTACCATCGGTTGCAATATGCTGTCTATATATAATGCAATGGGTTGCAATAAAGAGCCTATGGCCAAGACTATCTTTCTGCCAGGTGGTGCTTCCCGGTTTTTGTGCACTTTTGATAACATATATAAGACAGATATCTTTGGATATTCAGTCGTCATATAAGTTCTTAGGTCTTTATCAATGTAGTTACATTCTTACATCTATTGCAGCATACTGTCCAGCTGTGTTTTAAAGTTCATAGTAGGGTCACCCCTCAATGGTTTGTAGGTACTGTGGTCCCCCAGTTGTCATATTACTTCTTCCCGGTAGTCTTTATAGTTCAGCAGAACTATGGCTCCCCCGTTATCTGCCTCCCTGAGGAATTATTCTTTCTTTTAAGACCCAGTGAGTGCCTTCTATCATTTGGAGACTATATATATATATATATATATATATATATATATATATATATATATATATACATATATATATATATATATATATATATATATATATACAGTCATGGCAAAAATATTGGCACCCCTGCATTTCTGTCAGATAATGCAGCACTTCGCCCAGAAAATTGTTGCAATTACAAATGTTTAGGCATTCTCATGTTTATTTATTTTGTTTGTATTGGTATGACACAAAAAAAGTGGAGAAAAAAGAGCCAAATCTCTTGGACAAAACTCCAAAAATGAACTGGACAAAATTATTGGCACCCTCAATTTAATATTTGGTAGCACACCCCATGGAAAAAAATAACTAAAATCGATTGTTTCCTGTAACCATCAATGAGTTTCTTACACCTCTCTACTGGAATTTTAGACCACTCTTCTTTCACCAACTGCTTCATGTCTCTCAGATTGGAAGGGTTCCTTTTCCCAACTGCTGTTTTGAGATCTCTCCACAGGTGCTCTATGGGATTGAGATCTGGACTCATTGCTGGCCAATTCAGTACTCTCCAGCACTTTATCTTAAACCATTTATGGGTGCTTTTTGAAGTGTGGTTTTGGTCATTGCCCTGCTGTAAGACCCATGACCTCTGACGGAGACCCAACTTTCTGACACTGGGCTCTACATTGCACCACAGAATTCTTTGGTAGTCTTCAGATTTCATAATGTTATGCACACAGTCAAAACATCCAGTGCCTGAAGCAGCAAAGCAACCCCAAAACATCAGTGAACCTCCACCATGTTTGACTGTAGGGACTGTATTCTTTTCTTTAAAAGCCTCATTTCTTTTTCTGAAAACAGTAGAATGATGGGCTTTACCAAAAAACTGTAATTTTGTTTCTTCTATCAACAGCACATTCTTCCAAAAGGATTTGGCTTCATCAGGTAAGTTTTTTCAAACTCCAATCTGGCTTTTTTATGTTTCTGTTTCAGCAGTGGGGTCCTCCTGGGTCTCCTACCATAGCATCCCTTTTCATTCAGTGGCGACATATAGTGCGAGCTGACACATTCGTACCCTGTGCCTGAAGGTCAGCTTGAACTTGATCGAGGTTCTTTATCCACCATTCAAACAATCCTTCGTTGCAATCTTTGATAAATTCTTCTCTTTCGTACATGTCCAGGGAGATTAGCTATAGTGCCATCAGCTGTAAACTTGACAATGTTGCGCACAGTGGAAACAGGAACATTAAGATCTCTGGAGATGGACTTGTAACCTTGAGATTGCCCATACTTTTCCACAATTTTTGTCTTCAAATCCTCAGACAATTCTTTGCTGCTTAATTTTTCACCATTTAAACTGGTTGCCGGCATGATATATATATTGTCAGCACCTGTTAATTGACACAGGTGAGTTTAATTACAAATTACAGGAGCATCACAAACTTGGAATGCAATTATTTCTTATAATTTTGAGAAGGTGCCAATAATTTTGTCCAGTCCATTTTTGGAGTTTTGCATGGAATGGGTCCGATTTGGCATTCTACTCTCCACTTTTTTGTATCATACCAATACAAACAAAAGAAATAAACATGAGAATGCCTAAATATTTAAACAGAAAAAAAATAATATATTACATCACTAAGACACTGGAAATAATCACTTTAATTATGATATTAACTAGAATATATTTTATATAGTAATATATTTTTTATTTTTTATTTCTTATTGTAGATTTCTTCACATTACTAATTAATTTTTAAGATTGTTGTTACAAACTGCTAGTTGCTTCCCTGGATTTTGGAGAAGCCTATTTGCCAGCCTCCTTCCACATGACTATGGCCCCTGGAAGATTGTGCCCCTGAAAACCTATTACTTTTTATTGGGTGTGTATGGCCTTTTAAGAACCGTCTGGGGACATATTGTGACTTTGGTGAACAATGCCCCTTTAAGACTATGTCCCCAGACCTGTAAAATAGCTTGTCCCTGGCTTTCTCCCACTTGGTTCAGTGAATGGGACTTGCTGAGCCAGGTGCCACACAGGCAGAGTGTTCCACAGAGGGGGAGCACTGTTACAGAGGCATTGGTTTTCATTGTGTGCCATTAAGAGTTAATTTTGTTGAGCTTCAAGAAGCTTTCTAAATGCAAGTTTGCTGGGATCAGCTCTAATTAGGTTTAGTGATAAACCTTACCATTGTCTAATCAGACTGCTAGTGATAAGGTGGACTGCATTGTTTTATTGTGTGTAACTTGTTATCTGCTGAAGTAATGTTGTGGCCTGTCAAAGGGAGTGTCTCTCTATCTAATATCAAATGTGTGATGGGGGATTTTATGCCTCCCCCTGAGAGTGTCCTGTTTGCATGTAACCTCAATAAAAAGCAGGCTGTGTGTCCAGCACATCAGACCTATTCTGACCCTCTAACTTGCAGCTTTGACTCATGTTTGTAGGGGACAGCTTATATAGCTACAGGGATTGCTGACTACGGTGCTGATGATTCTTTGGTGAGCGCTAGGAGCATCCTTTTCTACAGTCCAACTTCCAGCCAGCCTGGAGGCAACCGTAACATTTGGCGGCAGCGGTGGGATAGCGTCCTAGCGCAAGGAGCAGCACCACAACAGCAC